>NC_142070.1:41845833-41996666 GCF_059756535.1 Pantherophis guttatus | reverse complement strand
TGTTAATCTTGGCGGTAATCTCTGATCATCTGGATGTTGATTTTTGGTGAGGTGTTTTGGTTTTTTTGTTCCCTTTTTGTTTCTTTCAAATGGTATATAGATGTTGTATATGTCTATATGCCTGTTAATGGCTGATTTGTCAGTGCCAGGCTCGGCATGATGAGAGAAATAACATCCATCTGGATGATTGTGGTGAAACTTACTGTTTTATAACTAGTTACTTTATGATTACTGGAGATCCTATTATGAAAATAAGGAAGACTTTTAAGTAAAGTGATTTTTGACTTGCGGAAGCTTCCTGGACTACTTAAATGGCATTGAATAACAACTCTGAGATGTAAAGGGCTATGATTATGAACTTTCTGAGGAGTAACATTAGATTGGGAACTTATTAAATTAAAACAAGATGCTTCATTAGGGGGAAAGAAATGAGACTTCAAGAGAAATGGTGTGGATGTTTCAAACCATTAGGGGTACTATGGAAAAGAATCACAGAGAGATAAAGTACCTAATGCAAGGCATACATGGGAAAATATGCTACAACTGATGATGAATGAAGAGTCCAGGAAAGAGAAAAGATAGCAGAAAGAATGGAAGAAAAGGCAGAATGGACAAATCAGCAAATAAAACCAAAAGATGGGAAGGAGAAGATGATAAAGATAATAATGACTGATGAAATAAACCAAGGGAAAAGCACTTTAAGAGATTTAAAAGAGGAATCAGATAACTGGGAAGATACTTTTGAAAGGGAGATAGGGGCTTGGGTGGATATTTTGGAGACCTGGCAGCTTAGGAGGATAGAGATGGGAGAAATACTCAGTCTGAATGGTGAAGATACAGATGTTGACAGAGATAAAGATCCAGGAGAGGAATATGGGAAGCAAGCCAAAAAAACAAATAAGAATTGAAGTATTAAAACGGGTGAGAGATGATGGATAGAAATTATTATAGATATTTTTTTATTTTTATTTTTCTAATATAATGATGGTCTGATTAGAAATTTATAGAGGAAGAAATAAGAATACACACATTTAGTAATAGTGACCTGATTTAGGGGGAATATTAGCAGATATAATTTTTCCTTCTTTTTATATAATAGAATATAAGTAACAATTTGATGGGAAAGACTAGAGGGTGAAAGATGATATTACCATGTACGTTTAAACATCATTGGCATTAAAATGGAATATTGAAATTTGAATAATTGCCTTAAAAATCATGAATATCAATTCTAAGATTATATATATATATATATACGTCGCCAAGACACTTCCAATTTTACGTGGGAGAAGACCCGAATATGCCGCCCTTCTCCGGAGACTCAGGGCGGCTTACAATGCGTTAAGCAATAGCCTTCATACTTTTGTATATTTATACAAAGTCAGCTTATTGCCTCCACAAACTGGGTCCTCATTTAACCTACCTTAGAAAGGATGGAAGGCTGAGTCAACCTTGAGCCTGGTAAGATTCGAACCTGCAGTAATTGCAGGCAGCTGTGTTAATAACAGGGTCCTTTAGACCACTGTACTACCAAGGCTCTTGTGTGTGATTAATATAATGATTATTACCATGATCATTATTGATATTTGCATCAAAATGAATTATACCCAGGGGCCACACTGTTCATGTATTGATATTGATGTATATTTAAAAATAAAAAAATCTTTAAAAAACCCCCAATTTAATTATTTAAATCTAAATCTAAAAAATCTAAAAAAAAACCAATTTAATTATTTAAAATAATTTTTAAAATATTTTAATTTTTTCATTCACATTTCATTTTGTCCCTCCTTTGGCATCCTTTTTTTAATGATTCTATCCCATTATTTCTTCGATATTAGTGTAACTCTTGTCCCACAGTGAGTTGTCCCACGGCAAATTGGCCATGGCAAGTTGTTCCATGGTGAATTGGCCACAGTTGTAGACCCCCAGGCAGCATACATACCTAATGCTCCTGCTTCCTATTTGAGCACAACAACTTGTGAAGTGGATTGGGCTGAGGAACAAACATTCAACTAACCTCTCTTTATCTTCTTTTGCACAATATGAGATCTGATCTACATTATTGGGACACATGGGCATTTCATTGGAACTATATTCTTGTTCTTCCTCTTCCTCTTCTGCTTGAGCCAGCCCATCAGAAAGGTAAACTTCATCACCTTCATCTTCATCAAGTGCACACTGTGTAGATCCTCCCCATGTTGCCATTGTCCTAGCATTAGAAATTTTAAAAGTTATGCTAAAGTATAATAAAAGTGAAATTAAGTCATACAGAACTAAAACATGACATCATATCAAAATCAATATAAAATATTTCCCAAATGAATATCATAATCAGGGTATACATTGTTTTAACTTCATTTTTTATTTTTTAAGAATTCTGTTAATCCCAAATGATATCTAAAGGATAAATATGCATTTTATTGATATATTCCCTTTCGGTGACTTTATTTTCTGTTAATGCAGAAAACTACAAAATTGATATTGGAAAAATTGCACAACAGCATTTAGAAAAGCATGATCTAACTCTATGACAGGATTCAATTAGAAATAAACTCAGTTTAGCTCTTTCTTAAGTGTGCTGAATATGAAGGAAGGGAAAATGCTCTCTGACTTTCAAATTTCTGTTATATATTCTTGTGGAATGTGTTTCATGACCTGGCTTATTGTAAAGGGCTAATAGTATCTATAAAAGAACAAGTGATTTTTTTTAAAAAAAAGTGAATTATAAAGTAACAGTTACTGATCATATGTTTATACCGAGCTATAAACCTGACTACCTAACCAGCATTCTGGCCAATCATAATAATAACTAAAACATGATTGAGAGGATGAAAGTTTGGAGACATTTGAATCCTAGAAACTTTCATGAAAAGACAAAGACACAGTCACCTTATGGGGAATATGTACAGCATAAAAATTTAGTAAATACAAATAAACATTTTTATATAACTGCTATTGTAGCTACCTACTAGGCAACCATTTTAACTACAGGACTCATGAAACAGAGCACAAAGAGGAAGCAACAATATCCCAGCCTTGTCAGCAATTAGGATAAATTGTAGAGAAAAAATTCCCTTCTCCTCAGTTAATGCTCTAATTATAGCTATTTAAATAGATCCTAACCCTTTTCGGGAAAAATACTCTTTTTACAGCAATTTTTTCACACCAGATGAATAGAACTTAATCTTACTTTTCTGTTCTGCTTTGCTGGGGAGTACACTGAGTCTCTGATCCATTACTTTTAACAGATCCAGGCGCAGCAGGTGAAACATCTGCTAAATTTTGTCTTCTCTGATGCTCAGCCATTAAGGCTTCTAGTTGTTTTCTTCTTTGTCGCAATTCTTCTCTTAAAATTTCATGTTTGCGCACTTGAGACCAAGTCTGTTTAAAAATTAATATTTATAGAATATTCGTGAGGTTTAAGGCAAAGTATGTTAATTCAAAATAATATACAAGGATAATTTTTTTTTTGTTAGACACAAACCATGTATGTTTTGGAATGCCCTGAGTTAAAGTAGTATAGAGAAAAGGTTCCATATCAAACAACTCAAACAGTAATGACATTAAGGAAGAAAAAGAACATAAGAAAGAAAAAAAATATTTTTTCAAGCAACTGAAAAAGAACACAAGAAACATTCTTTTTTCTAAGCCATAATGTATACTTGCATTGACAAAAAAATGGAGTAAATATTCAGTCAATCAATGATGTAATCAAAGAGGAAACAAGTTAGAAAATACAAAAAGTTCTTTGTCATTTCTCCTTCAGTTACTTGCAGTTTTCATAATATTTATTATCAAACATTATCAGAGTCTTTAGAACAGTTTGTATATTCCATTTTGCTGTTTTGTTTTTTAAAAGTCCACTAAGAGGAGGAAGCAAAGAAAACAATTTCCCTTTTCAATTACAATGTTGCTATATCAGTTTCTCCAAGAAAAAAGTATAGTAGTATTATTAAAGAAGTACACACAGTACCTCACTATCTACTGCTAATTCTTCTGGTTGAATCGGAGACTTGCTCACTGTGCTGACTTCATTAGCAGCTGCTGTGGAAGCATTCCCTGCACAATTATCTAGGCTTGATGTCAGCTAAAAAAAGAAATAAGTATTAAAATTGCAATCTGATTACTCTAAAAAACTTAAAACCAAAAGAACAATATACAGTATTTTTTTATTTTAATTAATTAAACTGATTCCAGTAGAGTGAAGAGTACTTGATTAGTGTCTGGATATTGCACCTAACTCTTTAAGGATATCTCTTTTAAGCAACTAATATATCTTTCTTCAATTTATTCAAAGCTGCATTTCTAAACAGTTTTTTGCAATCAGGACCAAAATACCTTCCTCCCCTTTTTAAAAAATACCAAAATTAATCTTCTTGCTAGTGAGTTACAAATAATATTGCGTTAGATTCTGTTCTTCCCTCCCTTATGTTAGAAATCGAAAGGAATTGTACATACTTGAAGATCTGGGCAAGCCTTCTGCAGGACCTGAATTTTTTCTTGAATATTTATAAGTTTCTTTCTTTCTTCTTGAAGATGTTTAAGTTCTCTCTTTTGTTGCTGAAGTTTAGCTTCATAAAATTTCTCCCTAAAAATAACAAATTTTGTGTTATTATTTTCTGGGTGAAAAAATTACAAAAATATATAACAAAATAGTAGCCTTGTAACTTAAAACCATTTCTCGCCTTTCAGTTATTTCAAACTGATTCATAGGAACAGATCTATATAGTTGGATGTCCAATGTGAAAGCCTAATATATTCATTGTAACATTAAGAATTGGTGAACCTCTAAGTTAGATTGCACTTTCCTAGAAGACCATGAAGAGATTGGCCAAGTCCTAAACTTTGTACACTTTCAAATATGAAGATAAAGTTCTTTATACTTTCCAGTATGAAGATCAAAGACTCATACTTTTCCAGTATGGGTCTTTTATCTTTATGCGAGTTTCAATTCTGGCCCTTCAAATGTGCATCTTCCTCAAATGCACTAATGAATCTGCAGCTTAATTTTATAACATTCCTTAATGAAAAAGACCATACCTTGCTTTTTCATTCAGTCCAACACTTTTCTGTGATTTGTTTGCACTGTTTCGAATGTTGTTTGGCTGTTGCTGTCCTTTTTCTTCCTCAGCCAAAAAAAATTGTTCCACATTACTCTGTCCTGCTGCCTCTGGCTCCATCTCGTCATCCTAAAAGCAATAGCAATATCTTTAGCAACCTTAAAGTTCCATCTATTCCCATTTTCAACACTTTATATGTCATTTGAATGAGTATACATTGAATGAAATATATACGTATTTCTAGCAATTCGGGGCAGCTGAGTTTTGATGACACCAGTCATAATTAGTGTCATATTACATTTACTTTAAAAAGGATGAGGAATTTAGGAAAAAGAATTGAAGTTGTAAATAAATATCCAAATTACAAACTATCATGATGAACAGAGAGCAAGAATTCCACCATACGATGATAATATGCGTACCATCTATACATCTGTATATACTCAATAATACATTTGGATATTGAGTTATCAGTTTAAATGCCAGTAGACTCAATGAACATACAACAAATACAAACAAATTGAATTCTTCAATTTAGTAGAACTATCATTTAAATGTCATGTATTTCTGTCACTAATGAGTTAGTATAGTACATTAGAATGCTATAAAACAGGCCTTCAACATAAAGATACCTTTTCAGTATTTCATCATTTAAAAACTTCTAAAACCGAAGCCATTACAGAACAAACCAGACCATATAACACTCTTGAAAATTATCCTATTTACTACTGGCATGAAAGAAGTTTTTTTAAAAACTAGAAAATGTACCTGGACCATAGCCACAAGATTTTGAAGCTGTTTCAGTTTTTGCTTTGCTGCTATAAGTCTGTTAATCTTTTGCTCAAACTCAGCATCTATAGCACCCTCATCAGCTATGCTACTTCTTCGACTGGATAATGAAGTTTTGCTGATTCTATCGGCTTCAGCATCAATATCCTCATTATCATCTTGTGGGACAACCACATCATCTTCTTTCCGATTATAGTGACAATCTGAAAAGGACAATAAACTAAATAAAGGAATGAAGACTTACAGTATTTAATAAACTATTTAAAATTAGAATAATCCAAAATTAGTGGATTTTGTTAAAATTCCATTTATAATATAAATATTTACAAAGTGACAGATAACAAGTACCGTCTTAGAGCAGGTATATACTCCTTTGGTCATCTTAGATCCATCATGGCGAACCTATGCCATGCGTGCCAGAGGTGGCACACAGCGCCCTCTCTGTGGGCACGCGAGCCATTACTCCAGTTCAGCTGTGCCATGCATGCGCGCGTGCCTCCCACTGGCCAGCTGGTCTTCGGGTCTCTGCTGTGTATGCGGGTGCGGGGGGGACGCATGCTGAGGACACGCGCATGCAAAGGTTAGCCATCACTGTCTTAGATCCTGTCCTCTGAAATTTCTCTAGCTTTGTAGTATCTTTGGCAAGGTGCAGCAACCAGAACTACGCACAGGTATGGTCCACCATTGGTTTTTTTTTAAAAAGGGCATTATTATATTAGCATCTCTATGTTCAATAACATTTCTTATTATCCCTAATATGCAATTGGCCTTTACAACAGATGCATACTACATCAACACCTGCATTGAGCTGCCCACATTTAGTCCAAGACATTCACTGCTAGCACTGGCCTCATTTGTTTCAACAAGTATTTACAAATTTTAACGCTAATGTGCACCATCTTACCGTACAACACTTAAATGACTGCTAAAAAACTAAGATGTTACTGATTAATTAATGTTGCAGTAAGAGTTCACGCCAATATATTACAGAATATATATCCAATAAGATATTGAAGCATACCTAAAGTAGAAGGCATATTTGGCATCCTTACATTAGCAGATTGATTATTTATTTCACAGGATGTATTAAGATGTCTTCCATTTCGGTTATTAGTTCCACACTGCAAATTGCTATTATAGTTAATTTCACCCCAGTTACTGATTCCTTGAGGATTCCTGTTTTGAAAAAATCCAGTGGATCAGTATCTTTAATTTTTCACAAGTTATACACTACCACAAAATAACAATTTCATACAAATATACACTAAAACATTTACTTACTCAAAAAAAAAAAAATCCTTTTCCCTTACTATAAACTACCCTAATGGACCTTGTCAGAACAACCAATCTTACACAAAGCACTCTACGTTGTGTGCCAATGTCAAGTTTAAAGAATACTTATTTTCATATTGACTATACAAAATAACCTTCAAATTCTCACATTAGCGTCAATGATTAAACCAGAAATTGCAAGAAATGGAAATATTTCCTCAAATATCTTAACCCAAACCCAATTTTGTCTTGTTTGTTGTTTGTTAGCTGCCCACATGAACAGTACATATTTCCCTTCAATGAGAAATTCACATAAATCCTTGAAGGGGATCCTTATTATAACATCAAATAATAATACAAGAGATACAATTATAAAAAGGAATAGATGCATTTTGATTCATAAACGACCTGCTCAAAAACATGAAAGTAAAACTTGACACATCTAAGTAAGGTCCTAAATTACTTATGTTGATCAGACAACAAAGCTCTAAAAAGCCATCTACAAGTAGGGTAGCAACAGTAAACAAAATTCAATTATGCATGAAATGGTACAAACATTCAAATGAAAGATATAAATTAGTTTTAGTTAGTCAAGCAGTAGATTATGATGCTAAGTTACGATTAGTATCAATGTACAGTATTAGCATAACAAGTAAAATAAAAAATATTGTGGGTAACAGTCTCTCTCAAACCCTGAAAAAAAATGACAAGACAATCAGGAAAGCTTATAATTGCCCCAGTGGAGCAGATTATCACACTATCTGTGCATTATTGCACACACAAAAAGGGTAAAATAGATATATTGACTTTAATTTCACTATTATAAACATATTACATATTCAAGACTGGACAAGAACAAATGCTGTTAACACAATTATATTTTGACTACACATTACTCATTAACTTATGTGCAAGTAACCAACCTAATATTTGTAACAGGTTGTGGATTCTCATGTTCAGATTCACAGTCAGACTCTCCAGTCTCTTCTTCCTCTTTAGTATTTTCATTTACAGCATCTGTCATCATATCAGAAGTTTGCTCGTAATAGTGGACTAGTTCACGCAATTCATTCAATCTCTTGCGAACTTCATTCAGCTTCCTAGAATTAAAAAAAATCAGTTTACTTGTAGATATGAAACAGTGGGGGTGAGCTCTAATAATTTTGTTTGCTTTCTTTATATAAATTATTTTGGCTAATGTATGCACTATTATTAGATGAATAATTTTGTAAATTATCTTAGAAAGCAGATTATTAGACAAAGACCACAACTTCTTGATATCTTGTTCTGTGTTAGTCAATTGTATGATAAAGTACTAGAAAAGCCTTTCTGCCAAACATTTGTGTAATTCCCTTGAATTCTTAAGATTCAATTAGTGTCCAATTTATTTCATGCTGCATTGTAAAATAACAGAAAAGGTAAGTTATTTCTATATTCATGATGGCATTAGGTCGCGTTATCCAAGGAACTTCTTTATTTTTATTTTTGTGTGCCCTGTAAATGCAAGCAGAGTGGGTCCATGTCCCTTCAATTAAATGTTGCCATATCATGCAACTCAGAAAGTGTGCTTTCTATAGCAATCCGCAGCTTGTAGAACATCATCTCCTTCAGAGATACAGACAGTGTCCTCTCCTGGGGTTCCAGAAAGCCTTTAGTACTTGAGTATGGGATTAATGCAGTTGTTTTGTATTGTGGGGTCTCTGCTGTGCTTTTCTCTTGTTTACTGTTCTAGTTCTTTTAGCCAGAGCTGACTGTTTATGTGGATTTAAACTGCTTTAATTATTTTTACTAGTTTTCCTGGATTTTGTAAACTGTCCAGTCTTCTGCAGTTGGTGGACATAAAAAAATCTAATAAATTTAATTAAATTAATAAGTATATTATTCTTTCTCAATCTTCATATTCCTAGGATCATCTATAACAGGGTTGTCAAACTCAAGGATCCGGCCACGGGGTGCTTAGATCTGGTCCGCAGGGACACCCTGGAAACAGCGAAGGACCGGCCCGCGGTGGCTCTGCCAGAGAAAACGGAGCTTGGGAGGGCCATAAGCAGCCCTCACGAGTTCCATTTTCACTGGCAGAGGGTTGCAGGAGGCCGTCGCAGCCAGAAACGAACTCCGTTTTCGCTGGCAGAGGGTTGCAGGAGGCTGTCACATCCGGAAACAGAGCTCAGGAGCCTGTTTTCGCTGGTAGAGCGCTCAGGCCACTACAGACACCCCCGACATGAGTGACGTTGAGCTGGCCACACCCACCCCAGCCCCCCAAAGTCAAACACAACCTTGATGCGGCCCTCAATTAAATCCAGTTTGACACCCTTGATCTATAAAGATTATCTTGGAACTAAGAACTAATTGTCATAACTCAACACTTTTAATCATACCTGTAATTACATTTTTATAACTTTGTGTTCTATTGGTTTTATTGATTTCATTAATAGTCCAAATCATATGGTAGAATTAAGATTCTGAAATGGGTATAATATTGCACTGCTAAATAACATCATGAATTTTATTTATGGATGCTGTTACTTCCAGTAAAAATATGTATATACAAAAATCCAAAAAATTATATGCATATTTAATGTTCATAATCAAGCTATACGTTAGCATTCAGCATGAAAATCTACCTTTTCTCCACAATCACTGTTTATATAAACTGAAATCCCTTGTAGCATGCTATTACTACAACCACAAAAAACAGCTATGACTAGGAATTTCTATAACGCAAGTCTGCTTTTTTTAAACTGCTTTTTTAAAACCAATAAATTACAGTACTTAATAAGCCAAAATAATGTAATAATGGATTACTGAAGCTTTTCTGTTGGATTTAAGTTGTCTTCTTCACTGTCATTCTGTGAGGTCACAGAATCCGGATGATATGCAGCTGAGGATGCTAAGCTGTTTGGTTCTTCATTGACAGCTATTGTAGGCCCTGCAGGTGCAGAAGCAATTGAAGCTGTGCTCCTTTGATCAATACTCCTTTGAGGAGATCCTGCAGCTGGCAGAACTGCAAAATTAAAGACAATTCTGTTTAATCCTGTTTTACGTTAAAAAAAAAAAGATGCATCTGTTGAATATCTGATCTAAGATTAAGGCATATGCTAAAGATAATTTAACAAAGATGTTTTAACTCCTGTTAAAAAGTCTTTCTAAAACAATAACCGGCAATCATTGGTGGAAAGCACTCCCTCCCTCCTAGGAATCTGGACTACATTGCATCACAAATCACTTATCTTAAAATCAGCATTTACTTATCCCTTTCTCACAAATATTCTCATAGCTTTCTTTAAAGAGTCATTCTCTTTACTGTGGAGAGGCTAGAACTTGGAAATATGTAAAATAAATAATCCCGCATACTTATTTTCATAATGCTTGAGGATAGAAATCTCATCCAACATTTATATTGTAACTTATCCCTTCACTATTTACTTATGATATGGGAGGAAAAATAACTAAGAATTTCTGAGAAAATGGAGAACAGTACCTAAACTTGACAGCTAAATATTAGCAATCTTATCTCAAAATGCAACAGAATTGACTTGATTCCCATTTTCAATAATTAAGTATCCCAAAAAGTTTATCTATAAAACTCTAATTTACACTTCAGGGTGCCATCTACTTACATGATGATGAGTTGTTAAGATGCTGGTCACGAAGTGTATGCAGCGCTCCTAGCAGTTTATCCATCTTTTGCTTTTTATCCTGTAATGCTACCATCTTACTAAATAGTTGTGCTTTTTTATCAGAAAGTTGCTCAGACATAGAAGAATTTCTGCTCTGGGAAACTTCTCTGGCAAGAGAGAGACTCTCTGCTTGCCTTCTGTTATCAGGCACAGGTTGAATCTAAAATCAAGCACATATATTTTAAGCACTGGAATGTTTAGCAGTGAAATATTTTAAAGTACATTTAATATGCACACTCCAAGAATAAGCCTCAATTTGATGTAATTTACTTTTGACAAATATGTACAAGACTGTATAGCAATACTTTTGGTATTTTCAAAAACTGTTTACATTAGTTCTCTTTAAGTGTGGATTGTCAGGAATTCCCCAAAAAACTGAAATACTGACAAATTATTTTTATAAGATAGAAGCGAAGGCTGGGTATCAGGGTGGATAAAAATCAATGACTTTTTTTTAAAAATCGGATTTTTTTGATTTAAATCGAATTTATTTTAATAAAAAACTTTTGGGGTAAAAATCTATTGTAAGATAGTTTTCTATTTAAGATACATAAATAATTTAGTTTATTCAGCATGAAATGGAGCTTAGTTATGTAGCATGAGGCTGTATATTCTGCAACACTGGCACTATCGGTGAGTCAACAGTGGGTCAAAGGAGTAGCAGAGATGACAGTTGCTCTTTAAAAATTATGATTTAAATTGAGTTGATTTAAATCAAGCCTTTTTACTAGTGATTTAAATCATGATTTAAATTGTGATTTAAATCGAGTTGATTTAAATCACAATTTAAATCATGACTTAAATCACTAGTAAAAAGGCTTGATTTAAATCAACTCGATTTAAATCAAATCCACCCTGCTGGGTATTATCTTTTTCCATTACAATTGCAATTATTTCTCTCTCGCTGCAAATACATTTTTTTAATCAATTGCAGCCAGCTGGATTTTTAAAATTCCAGTTAAAATCAGGCAAAAATCCCCCTCCATGTTGAGGTACAGCTAGGAAAAAGTATATCTCATTTTTGTAAAACTGAAATATATCTTTATCTTTCAACCTTTTATATATTTCTATCCTCCAACTTTTTATTTTGCCCCCAAATTTAGAGCTTCAATGTTATGCAAAATACAGCTGTGTCTCGCTTTGCCAGAAAAATTTGGAAATACCCTTCTGTCATTGTATTGTATGCGGCGAGTGATGGAAATGAAAGCCATCTATAAAAACCAATGGAGAAAACAAATATTTAACTGAATTGAGACTAAATACAGCATGTCTATTCTACAAGGAAGGGAAAAAAATACAACTATGAAACCTGAGCATTATCAATGGACATAGAATGCTGACTGAATGAGGGAGGAAAGCTAAACACATATGAAACCTTTAACAAAAGTTTCCCCAATACATTTTATTGTGATGCTAAACATGTCAAGTTTTATACTGCTGATTTTCATCAGCAAACTACTTAAGATCATTTGTACACACACTCAAAAGTTTACCTGAGAATCATGAAGCTGGTTATGAAAACGCTGAATTAAATCATTTAATTCCTCATTCAGCTCAGATGTTAGACTCACTCCAGAAACGCTACCTGTTGTTTCTGTTACAACTAAAAGGAGGAAAAAGAGAACAGTCCTACTCAGATATCAAAGTACAAGCTAATTAAAAATTAAGAAATTGAAATTGAATCACATCAAGAATATTTATATTATTTTTGATTGGAAATATGAAAAACATTGAGCTGCTAATTTATTTATTTATTTTATTTATTTATTTAATTGGACTTATATGCCGCCCTATCTCTGCAGGACTCAGGGCGGCTCACAACAATAAACAGACCGTTAAAAACAAAGTCCATGATAAAATTGAGAAAAAATCCAATAAAACCCCATTAAATTCAATTAAAAACCCCTCAGTCTAGGGCGGCTAGATGGAATAGCCACGTTTTGAGCCCACGGCGGAAGGAGGGAAGGTCGGGGCCACCCGGAGCTCCAGAGGGAGTTGATTCCAAAAGGTGGGTGCGCCTACACAGAAAGCTCTCTCCCTGGGGGTTGCCAGCCGACATTGTCTGGCCGATGGCACCCTAAGTAGGCCCTCCCTGTGAGAGCGCACCGGGCGATGGGAAGTTGTTGCTGGCTGCAGATGGTCCGCCAAATATCCCGGGCCTAAGCCATGTAGGGCTTTATAGGTGATCACCAGCACCTTGAATCTCACCCGGAGAGCAACCGGCAACCAATGCAGGTCGTGCAGTAGAGGTGTAACATGGGAGTGTCGGGACACTCCCATCACTACCCGCGCGGCCACATTCTGCACCAGCTGAAGCGTCCGAGTGGTCTTCAAGGGCAGCCCCATGTAGAGAGCATTGCAATAGTCTATACAGGAGGTTTACACACGTATTTCTGGAATTATTAATAGTTTAAGTCATAATATATAATGTAGTATATTATATTCATTATCTTTTACTTTCTAAATATTTCTTGCTTTTCATCTCATGCATACTCAACTAGATATTTGTTATTTTAATATACTTATACTTCCAGCATTGAATTGAAAGCCAAGCTAAATGTAGCATCAGTGTCTCTCATTTTTTTAAAAAAGCTTGAGGTATATTTCTCATTAATGCTGCTAAAAATTCATCTAAACTCTAATTTAAATTCTCAATGAATGTAGTTTTCAAGTGCCTGAGTAATGTGGCCCAAATTTTTTTTGTCCATTTAGGTTTTTTTTAAAAAAATATATAGGTTCAACATACCAGAATCATCCATGACAGCAATAGCTTGTTCTGCTTTATGATGAAGAGCAAGCAAGGCAGCTTGCCTCCCCTTCAGAGCCTTTAATTGTTCCTGCTGTTGTAGCATCCTTTTCAGTAAGTCATGTTGCTTCTTTAGGTTTGCAAGTTCTTCTGTAGCTTCTTGCTGAGGATCTCTAGCCTGGAAAAATAATCATCATTTATATTGTACCAGAAATAATTTCATTACTTTTTGCAATTACAATTTGCAAAATACTTCTGTGAGAAAGGAATTAAATCTTAATCTAAAAAATATTTTAAATTGTGTACGATACATTAAGCATAATATTGTACTAAAAGGATAAGTCAATTTGTTAATAAGAATGAAAAATGCTGGCACTGTCTATTATTTCAAGTAAATAGCAAAAATTTATGCTTAGCAAAGTAACTCTCTACTAAATGTGCATAACTATTACACTGATCTTTTTTTTTTCTAAAGGTTTGGGTTGATAATGGGTTGAGAATAATTTAAGGGACAATATTTAAGAGCCAGTCAATAACGGAGGGAAAATCAACAGCACATCTGAAACCTTATTATTTCAATGAGGGAGTAAAAAAAATAAAGGGGGGGGGAGGGGACCCTAACAGAAGTAAAGAACAAAACACAATTTCTACTCAGTTCAAATACCTTATTGGAAATTATCCAATCCAACAAAGTAAAACTCTTTGTTTTTAATATCTAATGTCTAATTTAAAGCTTGAGGGGAGTTTTTAAGAGGCAAGAGGGAAAGAGAAGATTTTTTTAAAAAAAAAGAAAGTTATGGGATTAATCTGACCAAAATAGAAACAGGTCCAAGTCATGCAACAAATAACTTCTCAAACTTTTAATAGCTGTACAGGTAGTTCTCAATTTACGACAGTTCATTTAGAGACCATTTGAATTTACAATGGCACTGAAAAAGGCAACTTATGATCATTTTTCACACTTACGACCATTGTAGTATCCCCATGATCATCAGATCAAAATTCAGATACTTGGCAACTGATTCATATTTATAATGGTTGTAATGTCCTGAGGTCATCTAATCATCTTTTGTGACCTTTTGACAAGCGAAGTCAATCAGGAAGCCAGTCACTTAGCAACTGGGTTACTAACTTAACTGCAGTGATTCATTTAACAACTGTGGCAAGAAACATCGTAAAATGGGGCAAAATTCACTTAACAATTGTCTTGCTTAGCAACAGAGGTTTTATGGTCAATTGTGATCATAAGTCGAGGACTACCTGTATAGACATACAGAAGACAAAGACACCGTACTGAGTTCCCCCATTTCTGCTTACAGAAGTACCCAATTCTCAAAGTGGGAATCTCTGCTAGAATTTATTCATTTTTGAAAAAGCTGGTGAGAATCCAAATCCAAATCCTATTAAAAATGCTATTTTAGGAAACAGTAGGTAAATTTTAAAGTAATTAACTGATAAATAAGAAAAGTCCAAGAGATACTGTAGTCAATTATGCTAATGCAAATCAGTGAACTTGAAGATTGGTTGCATCATAGAAAAGATTCCATATGGAAGCCCTCAACTTTTTTGGCTTTTAAAGAATACCTTCTACAAATAAACAATATTTTCCTGGAATAAATAATAATTAAGAAACAATATAAAATTTATTAATTCAAATATTAATTCTAACAGACATTACCAAAAAGAATTAAGAAATCATTGAAACAAAATAAATACTGATTGGATTTTAAAGAAAAAGGGAAGGCTTAAAAGATTAAGACCTTTTACTGAAAGATTCCCAAGGCAATATTTAGTAGTACCTTTGAGAGCAATCCAGGTTCTTGGCTATTTATCCTACTAGACCAGATTTCCCTGCCATTGAGGGCAGTTGTGTCTCTTTTCCCTTTTGGAGTTGCTGTAACATCCATGTCTGAAACCTGTCCTTGAGTAGCTGAATTCCCTAGTTTGTCCTCAATGCAGGGCCGAGTTTTCAGACTAAAAGATACCTCCTTTATCAAATAATTTAAGTCAGACTGTGAGCATATATTTCGGTGAAGCATAATTTTTCAAGTTATGGCCTATTGATTTGTCAATACAATATGTCTGTACTTAATTCATTGCAATTTTATTTGTCTCAACATATCAATCACTATGATCCAGAGGACATACAGGAATTTCACTCTCCTTTAGGTAATTTTTTCCATTAAATATTTCAATTACCATTTAAATTTCAAAAGGTAAGAAAGAAAACAATTCAGAAGTATGGAGGCAATTATTCTAATCAGGAAAACACTGTTGCCTCATGGATGGCATACACACATTTCCATGGATTATGACCAGTATAAATTCAGTAATTATTTCAACAGGACATAGGTCAAGACTTGAAATCCACAATGTAATATTAAAAGGGGTTACTCCAAATTCATCAGGCATGTTTTGATATTACCAAAAGTGTTTTATGAGGTTGAAAAACATTTCAAACATTTTGAAGTTCAGAATGGCCCTAAAATATTTCCAGTGAGGCTTTGTTTTGCTTTGACCTTGAAATGTGTTACACACCAATATAATCTCACATGCATAAGTAAAATTCTCATATGTGCTGCAGAGGATTATCCTTCATGGAAGAAAATGATACATTAGTGTTTTATTAAACTCATCAAGCTCAAGTATCTACATTTTTTTTAACATTAATACTGGTCACTTTTTAAATTTTCAAGATTATTACACACTTAGCTTTGTTCCTACAGTACTACTCCCATTTTTTTTAAAAAAATGAACCTTTTGGCAAGTTTTTCAAAGGAATATGCTAACGCGAGCCAGTTATTATTCTCATCATTTATAAGGAAGAACTGTTGATTCTGAGTAAAAATGCAAACTTGTTGTACTTGTCCATGTCTTAAATGAATATTTTGGTTATCCCAGCTCAACTCAGAATTTTTCTGATAGAGGGCTGGCTGCAATCAACTATCAAATACAATGTAATTTCTCAGGATCTCACAAAGCCAATTATAAACCTATCAGCGTATTATTTTTTGAAAATAGTAGAATAGTTCCATCTAAAGTAATAAAATTTAGCAATAATGTGTTTTATTACAGGTTTTATAATATTTAGCATTGTAAATAATGAAAAATAGGTGTTTAAAATAAATTCTAATCTTAAATTATCTCAAAAATTGTCTTCACTTGTAGCACCTTAATTACTAAAAAGTATCTTACCGTTGTATCTGAAACTTCAGACTGCACATCTAAGTTTAGTGATGTGCTCTCAGCTACAGAACCAGATCCCACAGCTGAATCTATAGTCCGACCATCCTCCTCATTTTCTCTAGCCTGAAATATTTTTGTGGTATAAATAAAAAACTAATAAATGAAATAATAAAATGAATGTTATGGAGATAGTGCTATATAACAAACTCATCCCCCATTTGATTTTATGAATTTTCTCAGTGAATTTCAATTGTCTTTCAAACTTACTAGCATTTTCTGCAAAAATTTCAGGTATGATTTCTCTTGTTCTTTCAGATGATCTATGAGATGTGATAAGCGCTCAACATTAGCAGATCTCTCATTTTTCTCAACAAGGTCTTCTCTCATAGAACTAGCTTTTGCAATGTAGTCACGAATTTGAACTAATCTGCTCACAATCTGAAAAAGTCACAAAAGTAATGATCAATTGGGTTGACTTGATGTACTGGCTCTAAAGCACTATCATAAAACCAATACATTTCAAGACCTGTCTCCTAATAATATGGAACAACCTATCATAACAATATACAAGGCTAATTAGCAAGGTAGTAGAATCCTTTGCATGGATTTATGATTATTTATAAATTACACATATGGACTGCACATAAGTAACTGTTAGAACCCTCAAAAGAATTATGAATCACTTACAAGAGAATTTCGTTTTAAAATGTTCTGCAGGAATGGTTGTTCAGATTAGATTTCTGAGCAATACAATTTACAAATGGATTCTATACCACCCTCTTAAGTCTGTTCTATGTTCTTATAAAATATTTTGAATTAAAGGTTTTTCTTCATGTATCTAGTTTTACGAAATTTGAAATCTTTTAAAATTAATCACTAGATCAAAAATGTCTACAAAGTTTTCTAATTTGCTTTAAAATGTAAGCTATTTCATGCATTGGGCTTTTAGGCATTGTAGTGGGCAAAAGTTTCATTTCTGGAATATCTGCTCAAGTTACTACATTGGTGAAACTCAGAACTTTTGTTAGTTTAAATCTCTGAGCATTCAAAATTGGAAAGATTTGATGTAAGAAAAGGTCTACCAATCTGCTGATACCGGTAATTATAATAAAACTAAGGCTAAATTATGAAAGTGCAATAAAATATAAAAATGTTTTAATTTCACAAGTTTTTGCTATTCTAATAAAATAGTCTTGTGCAAAACTACTATCCATTGAGAGTATAAGTCAAGAAAACTAAAATGATACTTAGAAGCAAGTCATGTCAAAAGTTCTATCTTTGTTTTCATACAAAAATTAACATTAATATGTTTATTTCTTGCCCTACCCTAATCTCCAAAAAAAAACCTCAATAATTTTATTCTCAGTGTGAGGGGAGGAGTATTACACAAACCATTTTATCATTTTAGGGGACAGTAATAATTCATTATTCCTGGAATCCTCAAACTTTTAACTACACATCAGGGCTTATTACAAAATGAGGTTATATAAGATTTTTAATGCATTTTTAAAGCACTGTTAGAAAATCACCTGTAATAGCGCATAACAAAAATATATTTTAGTTCTTAGTATCACTTTAAAGTTGAATCATTTTCAAAATTAAAATTTTGTAGAAAACATCAGCAAAAATGCACAAAAGCATTACTCTTTAAGATGAAACCCCAGACGGGGAGGACCAGTGTCACAATGGATAGAATGCAGTATTACAGGCTAACTCTGCCTACAGCCTGCAGTTCAATCCTGACAGGATCAAGGTTGAGTCAGCCTTCCATTCTTCTAAGGTTGGTAAATTGAGGACACAGATTGTTGGCGGAAATATGCCAACATTGTAAACCACCAAGAGAGTGCTATAGGGCACAATGGGGCAGTATATACGTCTAAGTGCTATTGCTATGAAGTACAAACAGCACCTGGCTACTGTCCACCGCAGGTTCACCTCTACCATCTTCTTCAATTGAGACTGGACAATTCTGCAACAAATCTTTATTCAAAGCAGCGGTAAATAAGTCTTTATATTTTGAAGATGCACCAGTTTCTTGTATTTGAGAACTCATTGCAGTCTCTTTGCCCTTGTTAGTATTAATCTGTAGTGATAGGAAGTTGAATGGTTTTCTGTTTTCATTAAGCTGGCGTTTGTTGTTAGCAGCTGTTGCTCTGCCCTGAGAATCACTTCCAATACTTCTCTATGTAAGAGTGAAACATCAACAAATTATTCACATTTCCAATAATCATGTACTACTTACATGAAATATTACGGAGTATTATCCATGCTCTGAATAGGCAAATATTATTTTCTATATCACATGTTCGGAATCAAGACAGTCTGTAACACTGATACTATACAGTGGGGCAAAAAAGTATTTAGTCAGCCACCAATTGTGCAAGTTCTCCCACTTAAAAAGATGAGAGAGGCCTGTAATTGTCTTCATAGGTAGACCTCAACTATGAGAGACAAAATGAGAAAACAAATCCAGACAATCACATTGTCTGATTTGGAAAGAATTTATTTGCAAATTATGGTGGAAAATAAGTATTTGGTCACCTACAAACAAGCAAGATTTCTGGCTCTCATAGACCTGTAACTTCTTCTTCAAGAGGCTCCTCTGTCCTCCACTCATTACCTGTATTAATGGCACCTGTTTGAACTTTTTATCAGTATAAAAGACACCTGTTCACAACCTCAAACAGTCACACTCCAAACTCCATTATGGTGAAGACCAAAGAGCTGTCGAAGGACACCAGAAACAAAATTGTAGACCTGCACCAGGCTGGGAAGACTGAATCTGCAATAGGCAAGCAGCTTGGTATGAAGAAATCAACTGTGGGAGCAATAATTAGAAAATGGAAGAATACAAGACCACTGATAATCGCCCTTGGTCTGGGGCTCCATGCAAGATCTCACCCCATGGGGTCAAAAGGATCACAAGAACGGTAAGCAAAAATCCCAGAACCACACGGGGGGACCTAGTGAATGACCTGCAGAGCTGGGACCAACGTAACAAAGGCTACCATCAGTAACACACTACACCGCCAGGGACTCAGATCCTGCAGTGCCAGACGTGTCCCCCTACTTAAGCCAGTACAAGTCCGGGCCCATCTAAAGTTTGCTAGAGAGCATCTGGATGATCCAGAAGGGGATTGGGAGAATGCCATATGGTCAGATGAAACCAAAGTAGAACTGTTTGGTAGAAACACAACTTGTTGTGTTTGGAGGAGAGAGAATGCTGAGTTGCATCCAAAGAACACCATACCTACTGTGAAAAGCATGGGGGGGTGGCAACATCATGCTTTGGGGCTGTTTCTCTGCAAAGGGACCAGGACGACTGATCCGTGTACAGGAAAGAATGAATGGGGCCATGTATCGTGAGTTTTGAGTGCAAACTTCCTTCCATCAGCAAGGGTATTAAAGATGAAACGTGGCTGGGTCTTTCAGCATGACAATGATCCCAAATACACCGCCCAGGCAACGAAGGAGTGGCTTCGTAAGAAGCATTTCAAGGTCCTGGAGTGACCTAGCCAGTCTCCAGATCTCAACCCCATAGAAAACCTTTGGAGGGAGTTGAAAGTCCGTGTTGCCCAGCAACAGCCCCAAAACATCACTGCTCTAGAGGAGATCTGCATGGAGGAATGGGCCAACATACCAGCAACAGTGTATGCCAACCTTGTGAAGACTTACAGAAAACATTTGACCTCTGTCATTGCCAACAAAGGATATATAACAAAGTATTGAGATGAACTTTTGATATTGACCAAATACTTATTTTCCACCATAATTTGCAAATAAATTCTTTCCAAATCAGACAAGGTGATTGTCTGGATTTGTTTTCTCATTTTGTCTCTCATAGTTGAGGTCTACCTATGATGACAATTACAGGCCTCTTCATCTTTTTAAGTGGGAGAACTTGCACAATTGGTGGCTGACTAAATACTTTTTTGCCCCACTGTATATTACAATTCAGTTTAAACTGTAGCATACATCCATCCATCCTTTTTTCCCACCATCTCTTTGTGTCTATCATTACTCTATTTTTTACTTCTCTCCCACTAACTTAACTATCAAAAGAAAGGGTGACAGAAGGCAGAACTAAGAGGTTCATTAACTGTTGGTTTTGTAGTGAAGCACTGTAGAAACAAAACTCCTAGCAAGAATTTAGTCTGTGAAGGAATACAAAACAAAAGTCAGTTTAGAATACATATTGATATTACACAGTACTCAAATAGTTGTTAAGTATCAAGCAGAAACATGAACAGGGATTTCCTTTATTTCTAGAAGTAAAAAAAGTTATGATTATAGTGACAATAACTTTAATCTGAAAAATATATATTATTGTTGCTCAGAGCTACCAAAACTAGGTAACAGATTCTTTAACTATTCTTCCCAAAAAGAATGCAAGCAAGTATTTGGGCAGACACTAGCATTCCCAGACGGAAACAAAGCACCAAAAAGCACATTCTGGCAACTGCTAACTTTTACAGTTCTTTCTTTGATCCTTCAACAAGAAGAAATCTTAATGAAACATAGTAATTATGCCCAAGAGTAAACCTTTAGACGTTGAAGTTGGTATGATTCAAGAATAACTATAATGATAACAGCTCGATATCACCCAGATGATCTTGGGTGATCCCTAAAAAACAAACAGGACTGTACCTGTTTAATATTTGAATGGGACACCATCAGGAAGTCCTAGATATGTAGACTTAACTGACAACTAAAAAAAAAAGCCCCTGGAAAACAATAATGTCAAGCCATTTCCACATTGTTCCAATAAAACTTAATGGATATGTTTATTGACATATCTTTAACTTAGTTTCAATTTTATTTAACAGCCTTACATTTTGAAACAAGAAATAAAGCTTCTTTCTTTTCTTCTCATGGGAAGAAAAATAATTGGATACTCTGCATTCCAACTTAAGTAGAATGGTGAATAAATTAAATCACTTGAAGGCAATTCATATTTTCTTTACCACAGTATGAGCAGCTGTATTAAAACCAGCAATACCAGGAAAAATATTTAACGTGACTCCTGACAAAATTCCTTCTCTTACATTTCCACATTGAAATAGTAATGTCACAGAAAAATCCAGACAATTTGTCCTTTCTTACAAATAGCACAATTCCAATTATGCCTAATCAACATAGCTTGCAATGTAAAAATAGGTGGCATATATGTGTCTTGAAGTGAATCATCTCAGGTTTGCATGGGGATACTATACTTTCGTCAGTACAGAATTCTGTTTACAACTCTTCTCAACTCACCTCAACATTAAACTATACTGCGCAATGAATAAGATTATTTACTCCATTTTAAAAAAATATTTAACTATGTTTTGTTTAGTAAAGATAGAACACAAACCTGGTCTAAATCACTGAAATTTATTCTTTGTTTAAGCTTTTCCAGTTCTGTCTGTTCTGGGACAGACATTTGGGTTATATATCTAGTACGAGGGAAAGTATGCGGAGTCTTTGACTTCCTTCGTCCAACTTCTGGGGTAGATTCTGGAGAAATATCATTGGTAAATCTTGTTTCACTTTCAGCAGAAACTTTTTTTTGGTTTTTTTCTGAAGATCTATTTGGCCTCTTTGGCTGACTTCCCCAACTCTAAAATAAAATACACACAGCGCAAAATCACAAGGGAGAGGTTTAAAATTAAAGATATTGATGTTTAAAATGGCAAAGAGAAAAAATCCTACCAGAAGCATTTTAATTAAAATTTACTTCCTGTTGAAGGTAATATGTTACAATCTACATGTTTTATCAATTCTGTAAAATTAATTTCAAGCTTATACTTTCAACGTTTCTTATATTGTTGCTTTTTTTAAACAGTACTTTATGTCTTTAATTCTTAAACCTTGTAATTTTATGAACTTCATAATTCATTTCAAGAAGTTTAGAAGAACCTTAATGCATAACCCCCATTTCATATGAATATACATAAGAAACTGTAGCAATACCGTATTGTTCAATCGGTCATCAAGGCTTTCATGGCTCCAGCTTGGTAAGTCATGGTCATCTATTCCTTCTTCAAAAGGACTTCCTCCTGTAGCCATTGTGGTGATGATCAGCTATTGAAAAAATAAGCTGCAAGATAGAAATATATTTTAGCATGCTATCTTTTAATTTATACATAATTAAGATATTGCATCAATTCAAATGTAATGAGAATATACTGAACAAGATCAGTCACAATTATAATGGGAAATGATTTCTATATTTAAATTGGTCAGTTCTTATAACATTGAAGATCTATCCAATAGTTCATCAATTAATGAATCTATTTAACAATAGTATATTTAAAGCCCTTTATAGTTTTTATTTTAGAAACAATATATGCCTTAAAAATAATTAAATTAAATCTCACAATTTTTCTGTAACAGTTTAACTCAAAGGAATTTCCAGAACTAAGCTCAATTTACTGTATATACAAGAATGCTGTAATACAGTTCAGATTATACAGTAAAACATGCCTATACAGCACTACCCTATTTTTGTATTCCAGTATTTTTAAAATTTTATTCAAAGATAAACAGGTTTAAGACGAAGCACTAATCACTTAAGAGATTTCTACGGTACTAAATCCTATAAATGCAGTAAAGCCTACTGAGTTAATATGTATTTATTCTAGGTAAATTATGTAGGATTGCAATCTACACTGATTAAATACTAAAATGGTTTATTCAGAAACAACACAAACATTCCTTCTACCAATGATACTGTAAAAGTATGTACAATCAATTTTACTATATGTTGCTGTATACATTCCATGACTTGCTAACTATTCCATGCGTGCATTTATTCACATGAACTTTATTTAGTTTTAGAGCTAATCCTTTTTCACTTATTTTCCTATCAGCAATTTTCAAATAACTCGTCATGAAAGATTTGCTTCTCTTCAATACTAGTACCATGACTAGTAAAAGGTGGAACAAAGTTCATACAGGTAGTTCATACAGGTAGTTCTCAACTTACAACAATTGAGCCGAAAATTTCTGTTGTTAAGACATTTGTTAAGTGAGTTTTGCCCCATTTTATGACATTTCTTGCCACAGTTAAAGAGAATCACTGCAGTTGATAAGTTAGTAACACAGTTGTTAAATCTGTTAAATCTGACTTCCCCATTGATTTTGCTTGTCAAAAGCTTACAAAAGGTGATCACATGACCTTGGGACACAGCAATGGTCAAAAATACGAGTCAGTTGCCAAGCATCTGAATTTTGATCACATAATCATAGGAATGTTACAAAAATTATAAATGTCAATAATAGTTATGTCACTTTTTTCAGTGCCATTGTAACTTTGAACAATCACTAAACGAACTGTTGTAAGTCAAGTACTACCTGTACTAATGTGTGCACAGACCCATCATTTTTATTAAACAGAACAAGAAATCTTCTGTCCTTGATGGAAATGCAGAGAGAATATTCAACTGTTACAAATTTAAAGATAATACAACAAATATCTTCCAAATTTCTGTTTCAGTTTCTTTGCTACATGACGGCACCATGACTTTGAAGCAGTATGTACAATGCAATCTATTGTCCATAAGTCCTAAATTTAACAACTTACTCTAACATAAGATTATATATTCTGTATACATTATGTTTTCTACAATATATATTAAAAATATTATACATATATAACTCTCTTCAATGCCAGGATCAAAAAATGACAACTGAAGGATAAAATAGTGTAGACCCTTCCACATATTTTTAAACAATAAAAACTAAAGTATATTAACAGTAGATATCACACATGAAATTTTCTTATGAACTTCACAAACCTAAGTCAAAATTAGAATACAGCAAACTTATCAAATACAAAGCAGCAATGCAATATCAAATTATTTTTAAAAATTAGAATAAGTTGCTATAAACATGAAATATCACCCTCTGGTCACCTTATCTTCTACTACATAAAAAAAAGCTAAACCCAATGACTCCAGTGCTGTTGTAAATTAAGATTGGTAATAGTTTACTGAAACAGTTAATGTATTACTGAAAGCAGGCATACTTAGCCAATCTCACAAAGTTGCCATTTTTCTCCTGTCTTGGAATTATGTAAATAATCTGTATTATGAGAAAGTAGCCATGGTTTTTTAATATGAGAAATTTTTACAAAGATAGAATTTTTCTGTCCTTCATCCCACTTTTTATTCAGACGAAGAAAGAAAAGTGTTCAATTTTGGTTTCTTTTAAACAACTGTTTGTATTGATCTCTTTCCTGAAAGTGAAAGCTTTGCATTGAATGTTGTTCCTGGAATATTTAACAGTGCCTGTACTATGCTCAACGTGTGTATGTTCATATTTGTTGAACAATATTCACTCAGATTTGGGGAGCATCCAAATCCAATTATTTGGAAATAAGCCAATTCCTAGAATCAATTTAGGACACCAAGTTTGATTTACCATGAATGCATTACTCGTAAGAAATCCTTTTCCATGTATTTATACCCTATAATAGTAATGGAAACAAACACTAGGCTCTGATCCCCTCACTAACTATATAATCTGAGAAAAGAAAAACATGTTCAATTGTCATGGATAGTTTGACATACTTAGACGTTTTATACATAACAACCTATCAATCCAATTTACAGTTCTTGCCCCTAAAAGAAGAGCCTTTTTTTACATTTTATGGTGTTTTAAATCAGAACACCTTAGTTTTCATTAACCTTTTGTAAATTTCTACAGTATTTATAGTGTTGCTGTAGATCCAAGCAACAAGATCAACATGGAGTTACTAATACAAAGAGCAGCCAAACGTATATTGAAACAGTTCAGTACAAAGGACAATAGCAAATATAAACAGCCTCAGATTTGACTCAGAAGCACTTGACCTGTGCTTCTGAGTAAAAATACATAAAACTCTTGCACACACAAGATACTGTTCCATGATTCCATTTCTTATTTTTAGGAATCAAATGGTCAATACAATTGGGAAATTCTGTAGCCACATATTAGCTTTCTGTTAGAATGAAGAAAAAAAAAACCACCTCATGTATATGCAATTATATTATATTGTATGGCACAACATTATATTTGTATGGCACAACAATTAGGCTGAATTTGCAAAATATACCAAGGCACAAAATACATAACCAGTTTCTATAAACCCCTACAATGTGTTTAGTTCATGGTTCACTGTTTTCTGCATACGCAGAAAATTGGATTAATTCAGCAAATCATGGTTCAATTACCAGGGACTAGGAAACTATGTAAACTAAAAATGCAAATGATAACTCTGTCTTTTTATATATAAGTGACAACAAAAGTTTGTTAGATAAGAAGTCAGCTGGCCCTGAAAACTCACAGATTTTTCACTTGAATTCATAGTTTAGTGGATAATGAAAATGCCCAAAAGTTATAAAGCAATAAATTTAGGGCACGAAGCATCCAAGATATAGAAACTTAGTTCTTATATTGCTTTTGTAGGAATTATTTAAAAATAGGCCTTCACAATGGCACAGTTTAATGTCTGTCAAATAAACCCACAAAGAGTTAAATTTGGTTTTACCTATATGCCCTTCTATTATTCTTCTGTACCTCAATTTCATTTTAAGAGAGCAATCCAGTAGGAGACTGAATTTTATAAACTACCTTCAACAGCCTTCCAGCCATTGCTGACACTCATCTCCTGTTAAGATGCTTAATAATTCTAAGTATCTTTTGAGCAACTGCCTTGTTGCATGTTTCATATATATATGACATTATATATATGTCAATGCCAGTATACCAGTCTTATTGCTAATCGATTGGAAGGGGGGGGTCAGAAAATCAAACTTTCCAGGTCCATTACAAATAAACAATAGTAATGAATCCTACAGGGTTTAACCCACCCTATACTACTAGCCGTTTCCTACGAAGGCAAACCATTCTTGGGACGCGGTGGAGGCAGGTAATCTAGCCTACCTATTTGGGACGCAGCTGTCCCGATCCTGGAGACCAGCCGTCCCCGAAGCGCTTCAACGTCTCTTTTAAAAGCTCCCCAGCCGCAGTTTCCTCTTTCCTGGCAGCCAAGGTGCTACGCTACTCCCGCTGAAGGGAATGAAGAGGAGCAGAGGGTAAAAAAGACGGTTACGGGGCGGAGTCCCAGGGCCCGCTTTTTCTCTCAAATAGGCGGCAATGTCGAAGTCGCGAGGGAAAGGAGAGGGACCGAGGCAGGTGGCTCGGCGCCAGATTGCTGACTAGGGAAGCGAACGCGCCGTCGCCCTAGCAACAAGGAACCACTACCTTTCTTCCACCCACTCAAGGTAGAGGGGAGGAGCCTGACTAGAGCGCGCGCTGCACGGGAGGAGGCGGGGAGAAGGGCACGCCCCCTCCCCGTCCTTCTACGGAAGGAATCGAGGAGCGCGAACACCCCGAGGCCCACAGACTAATCACCTCCCCCCGCAACTGCTTCCCACTCCGAGGTTCACCTACGCTGGATACCTTGAAAATATAACACACACATATATTTCTTGGGAGATGTAGCGCGTGCCCCCCTTTTGCCCCTCCCACTCATTGTGTCCAAGTGAGTAAGCTCGCGCTTCTTCGTACCGTGATCTATCGAGAGACCCGCTTGAGGAATCCTCTCACACCCCACCTCCAACGGCTGTCCCGGACGCCATCTTGGTTTGTTTTTTTTAGCGAAAAGAAAGTCGGCGGACGGATACACACCGTTACTTAGTAACGTCTGCCCGGGAAACGATGATGCTCTTCCGCGCCGCGCGTCCCAGCTTCGCCTCTTCAGCCCGCTGATCCTGCGTCACGTGATCAGAGCGCCAATGTCCTGCCCCCTTCCGAGCTATAGTATTCCGTTCCTGGTTGGCCAAGATGCTTCGAATCAACTCGCGCGGGAGTTGCCGAAATAAACGGACCAAAAACTATGTTTCCCAGAATGCAGGCCGGGCGCTTTCCCACAAATGAAAGGGGTTCATTTAAAGGATTCTGGGAACTGTAGTTTCAATTTCTCTTCCCACCCTCTGTTCTTACTATTCTTAGATAAGGGTGTTCTTGGGAAGGGGTTGTTAAGACAGCAATGCAGGGAGAAGCGTGCATCCGTGATTTTTGAATTTCTGAAGAGACGTTTCGGGAAAAGCCTACATCCAAAATTAGTGCAGTCATGAGGGGGGAGTAAACGGTGAAGGAGAAGGAAGTGATTAAAAAGGAACAAACTGCACCCCCAACTAGTTTTACAGCAAAATGCTGACACCAAATCCATTTTCATCACTGTGACCGGTAACACCTAGCAGTGATCCATGGAGAGCTGTAGAGTTAAAATGGAGCAAACACGATGACACTTACTATTTTAAATAAATAAATAAATAAACTTTATTGTCATTGTATGTGTATACACAGTATACACATGCAACGAAATTCACTTAACATCCAAAGACCAGGTCCAACACGCATAATCCCCAAACACACTCCCACCCAGCACAATTCCCCACCCCTAATTTTATACACCAAAGTAATCAAAACTGCAAGAAATTAAAGCCGTATGAAACACTATGTTGACAGAGAAAGTGGAAATCCTATAATACAGCCAAAGGTGATAGAACCAGCAACATAAAACCTGTATAAACTGGTTCTTTCCATTTTAAACTGATTTCTACAGGACTGAGGCTACCTTCTCTCAATCGGATCTTGCAGACAATTCTCTAATATGACAATTATCCAGATTTATGCTTCCCAACTAGTGATGCAAAAGAACGAGAGATTGATACATTTTATTTCATGTCCAATCACCATATGATCTTGAGCATACACCCACATTTTCAAGAGAATATAAGGAATTGCCTTGAATCTCATTGATAAAAAAAATGCAGAAATACAGAATGGAATCCAGTAAGTTCTTAAAATAAACATAAAAACAGACTGACAAACACTAAGAAACAGAAAGCAAACTGTCCTGTCCAAGGCCAACACTCACAAACACACACAAGAGGTAGTTGCACATTTTACTGTTGGTATTGTTAAACAAGTGCCCAAGTAGTAAAGAGGGCATTTTTTTGGTGAAAGAATTTGCCAGTGACATCACCCTTGCAGGGGATGCCCAGTTGGGGGCTCCTTTCGTATTCCCATGAAGTTGCCCACTAAAGTGATACCCATTAATCTAATTAATCGCAGTTACCTGCTTTCAAACTGCTGGATTGGTGGGAGCTGGAGCATGTGATGGGAGCTCATCCCACCCCATGGCAGCAACAGGTCTCAAATGCAAGCCTGCTGATTGTCAGTCCAGCATTCTAACCTCATGAGCCACTACACTCCCTTAGGGAGGGCATGTTTTTTATTTTTATTTAGTGTACGCCATTTACAGAGGTCATGCAATCACTGATATACAAATTTAATTTAAATAAAGCATCAGTGTGTGTGTGAGAGAGAGAGAGAGAGAGGAAAGAGAGAGAGAGAGAGAATACAATAAAGGACATACTACAGTATATTAATTAAGATAAAAACCATAGTAAAATCACCATAATATGGAGTCATAAAATTGCAATGGATATTATAATTCAATATCTAAGAAAGCTAGCCATATTCTAACTGCTTCTGGTGACTGTGGTGAGATCATCCCAGGTGCCTTGAAATTTCCTGAGGAGACATTTTTAAACTATATATGCTATATTTTTTTCCGGTGCATCACAGTTGTATTGAGGGCTCTTGACCATTCCCCATTTAAAGAGCTTTGCCTTAGTTCTGGCATGGCCTGTCCTGATTCTATTCAGGTGGCTCCATATTTTTCAGGGGAACTGCATTCTTGGAAGAGGTTTTGTTGGATCTGTGTGAACTGTTTGGTTGTGATTAATAAAAGTCACCCATCTTAATCACCATTCTTCATGTAGATCATAAAACTGTGATAGGTTATTCCAAATTAGTTTCCTAGAGTCTAATATTTTATGTATTGGAAGATGTCTAGGAGTCAATGGCATGTTTATTTTATTCCACTCTCGGACTGTCTGTTGTTATCTCCTGAGATCAGGAGGAGCAATGTTAGAAAGAACATGGAGCCCTGAGTCCTATGTCAGTTAAGGGTTCTAGATATTATTCTCTTTGTGTCATTAAGGTGAACATAAATATTGTTGCTATGATAACTTCTTCCCTACTCAATATTCGGCAACAAAGTATAACAGGCATGAGAATGATGCACACACAAATAGGAAACAAGTCCCAAAATCAAACAAGCATGCCTTACAAGAGTTCCAAATCCAAAGCAACTAGTGAAGAGTAGTCAATGAAGTCCAAGGAAAAGAAGCTTCATCAGCTGGTCTTGGGGTCAAAGCCAAAGTCATGGGATTTGAAGTCCATATTCAAAACACACAGAATCTGGGTTAGCAAATGGTTGTTACCAACTAAGATGCTTGTAGTATTGTAAAGTATTTATAATGCCCGTCTTTCCAATCAACTTACACCAGTGTGTAAAATTGATCTGTCCAGCAGATGGCAGACATAGGAAAGAAAAATACATTAAATGTTTGGTGCAAGGACCAATACTATTTACTAAAAGCTGGAAATGTTTAATAAGTATAGGATGCAAGTAGACTAAGAAATTATATTTCTCTAAAGTCACTAATGAGCTTAATTTAGGCTAGATATCAGAGGTAGGTTTCAGCAGGTTCTGACCAGTTCTGGACAACCTATAGCGGAAATTTTGAGTAGTTTGGAGAACCGGTAATAAAAATTCTGACTGGCCCCACCCCCATCTATTCTCTGTCTCCCAAGTCCCAGCTGATTGGGAGGAAGTGAGGATTTTGCAATGTCCTTCCCCTGGAATGGGAAGGGAATGGAGATTTTACAGTATCCTTCCCCTGCCATGCCCACCAAGCCACGCCACACCAACCAAGCCACACCCACAGAACCGGTAGTAAAGAATTTTGAAACTCACCATTGCTAGATATGTATAATTACATACAAATAAACAGTATGCAATGTAGTTGTTGTTATCATTATGCGAAGAAAAGAGATTATCCAATTAATATCAGAAAGATTCCACTTAATTTTTTGGCATAAGTCAGCGGCTTCCAACTTTTACAGCCAATGAGCTCATATTGAACTTTAAGATTATGGAAGTGTTACAAAGTGCTTCTACAGGATGATTGGGAATGAGCTTGTCTAAAATAACAATTTCTCACTGGGGAAATCAGTGAGATAGTTATCCCCTATCAACATTAGCATCTTAAGATGTTTTATAGCTTGTAGGTTTGTGTATCAGGTACACACTGGGGTGCAATGCAATCCTCTATTTTTTTCTTCTCTTAGAATGCCCATGGGGTATAGTCAGGAACAGAAGCATTATTGAAAATAGTGTTGGGTTTAGTATTTTACACACACCTTCCCATTTAATTTTTTTCTTTAAAAATCAGATGATTTTTAAAGAAATTGAATCATATTTTCTTTAAAATAACATCAGAAGAATTTTTAAAAATGCTTTTGCTTTAGAGCTAACTGTATAGTGAATGAATTTAGATGAATTTTAGATGAGTGCATGCTGAAACAGGTTCACCAAGTTATCAATTTAACATCTAATGTAGTGTCACTATTCTGAGCTATATATTAAATTGTTTTTTTGAGCACTGAAACACACCAGGATCACCCATTTGATTGAGACCACTTATGTATTTATTTATTTATTTAGTCAATTTATAGTAGCCACCCATCTCAGCAAATGATTCTGGGTGGTGAACAATATCTAAAAATCAAATGGAAGCAACAAAAAACATTGCAACCATAACTATAAAAACTAAAATACATAGCAGCAGAGAAAATGTAGTAGTTACTAACAGAACCAGGAGGTAGGCATAAAACCAGGTCTTTAGGATTATACAAAAGGCCAGCAGGATCTGGTCCAGCCTAATCTCTGGATGGAGAATGTTTCATAGGGCAGGTGCTACAGCAAAAAAGATTTACCTTCTGAGCCTGTCAGTCAACATTCCTCAGCCAACAGAACCCAGAGCCTGACCCAGAGCAGATAGGACAGGTATAACAAGATGAGGCAGTCTCTTAAGTTAAAATATGTGAAACCAGACCATGATCAGATTGCTATTCTGCACAAAGCTTAATTAGAAGCTAATATAGATTAGTTTAATGTTACTATTGTCTGGACTACTGATTAGCTTAAGGCAAAGTAGTGTTCCAAAAATGATGCAGTGTATGGGAAGGTTTCTATTGCTATTCTCTTTTCATATTTTACAGGTACATGGGAAATTTAAGTTGAAAAACACAGGGGCTGAATGAAAAAGGAGCCTTTTTCCACTCTATGTGCAAGAGTTGACCTCAGATGGGCCACTGCAAGCTTTTTATCGGAGATAGCATTTGAAAAAATAAATATATATTTGGTTCTTTCATTCGTTTGTTGACTTTGAAGGTTTTTGTTATTTTTTTCCCTTCCAGATTAAAGTTATACTAGAGATTTCAAATGCTTCATAAGTGGTGGTATGGACCTTGCAAAGTAAATTTTTCATTATTTTCAAAATACCCTATTTTAAATAAATTTTATTGAAGACGTTTAAAAGAATTAAAGAAAGAATATGTGGAATTGCAAACAACCTTTGAAAATTGGAAAAGGATAAAATGGTTATACAATGTTTACTCTTTCGTACAATTACATTCATAGGATGTGTCCTAATAAAGATTTCTGTGTTACTTTTGTTGTGGATACAAAACATAGGGACAAGAAGATTAGGAACAGGAATAGTTCTTTTGGCAGAATTATATAAAATAGAAAAGTAAACCTGGCTCCTATAATATTTGCCAGGTCAGAATTCTCATCTCATTTCAGCCAAAATACTTTCTAATATATACAAGTTTATGATTCTTGTACATATAATCCAATTAGGCATTCCTAGGGGAAAAAATAAGTATCAAATTCTGAGATGCCATTCCTATAAACAAAATCTTTCAGGGACAATATGCTTCAACAACTGAAATGTTAAAAATTGCACCTGATTCTTCTTTATTTACAAAATCTTCTACCACTAAACTACAGTATCTTCTCCCCAAACCATTAATCTAATTGAATGTGTTTAATATGCATTAATTTTGTTTGGTGTGTATAGGAATTTATAATATATCAACTATGGCACTGACTTTCAAAAATAATCATTTTTGTAATACAAATTGTTTTCAGTAGATGCTGATACATAATAGTTCATTTTTACATAGCCTCTAAGGTGAAATGTTAACTTATTCCTTTTATGCCCTGGATTGATGATCTGGACTACAATGGATTCTGCTAACAGAATTGTGTTTTGCTTAATGTCTTAGCTCAGGGGTGTCAAACTTGATTTCATTGAGGGCCTCATCAGGGTTGTGTTTGACTTTGGAGGGGGGGGCGTGGTCAGGATGGGCATGGCCAGTTCAACATCACTCGTGTTGGAGGTGCCTATGATGGCCCGAGTGCTCTGTCAGCAAAAATGGGTTCCTGAGTTCCGTTTTCAGCTGCGATGGCCTCCTGCAATCCTCTGCCCACAAAATCAGAGCTCCAGAAGGCCGCCCATGGCCCTCATGAACTCCATTTCTCTGGCAGAGACACTGTGGGTCGGTCCTTCACTGTTTCCAGGGCGGCTCCACAGTCCAGATCTAAGCACCCTGCAGGCTGGATTCAGCCCCTCGGCCTTGAGTTTGACACCCCGCCTTAGCTGATGTGAAGCTGCAAGAAGGGGAGGAAATTCACAGAGAATGCCAATAGGAGCTCCAGTACACTTATAGTGAATGTGGAATCAGAGAACTATGAGATTGTTTGGAAGAATTAATCCTAAAAAACAGGCTGCAGTTGTAGCTTAATAGCTTTCATTTTTACAGCTACTTATTAGAATGTCTATTCATCAATAGAAGATGCCTCAATCAGTTGTAATTTTTTAAAAACCAAAATTAAAAAAAATATAAGTATCATTTTGCAGCCTGATATTCTCCTCACATGTTGGTCTTTAATGCCCAAATGGAGTCACTATAGCCAAAGATCCACCAACAGCAGACCATAGGGTTGGATTGTCGTCTTACATGGTCTTCTTGGAATACTTTAAAGCTCTGCTCAGTTCTAAAAAAAACAATTTGCCTTTTACATCCCACAGTTAGGGACCAAGGAGAAAATGTAAACCAATTAATTTGCAACAGATCATGCAAAAATTGATTCAGGCAAGGACTGACAACTCTTTTTGTATAAATGTAGACCTCTGCATTTTGCACGATAGCTAACGACAATTTCAAATTTTGCAGACCAGAACTAAACCTATGAAAAAATAAGTAAGTAAAATTTCAAAGTGTTATTTAATATAAACAAGAAAATGTTCTAATCCGTGGAACTCTGAAGGGCAGGTATGTAACATTAGCCTGCAAACACAGAACATTTACCAAATCTTGGACTGCTGCCAAATGCAATACTAAAGCAAGACCAGCCCAGTCTTAAAAACAAATTACGTAAGAAAAAAATTCTGATGAAGAAAATCTTTTACTGAAAATAGCCAAATAAATTTGGAAAGATTTGTTTAGTAACTCTTGTGTTACTACAGTGTTATGTTCTAAGAAGCAATTAAAAACACAGACTGTATATGAAGAGAGCAACCACTGTTTACTTCTTTATTGAAAACATTTCTAAGGGATAAATAACACAATCCTGTGAATACTTTCTGAGAAGTGCAATTGTGTATACAGTAGGAATGGGCAACTTTTTGCTCCTAGGAATTGTATTCTTGTATACTGTTTCAGCCTGTAGAGAATGTAGGAAAAAAGGCCAGAGACAGCTTTTCCCCACATATGAATAGATTGTTGCTTTGCATTTTTCATAGGTATACATATTTGATATCATGAATGCACACTGAACAGTTGTCCTATAATTACTGATCACCAAAGAAAGAAAGTTTACAAGATCTGGTTCACAAATGGAGTACCCCAGACCCCATTAACAGTAGCATATAGAAACTATAATGAACTGGACTAGCAGTTGACGTTTAGGCTACTGATAAGACATGTGTCACCACCATTCTTGGGAACAACTGGGGTTCACATCAGTGGTGAAATCCAATTTTTTTACTACCAGTTCTGTGGGCATGGCTTGGTGGGCGTGGTGTGGTGTGGCATGGTGGGCATGGCAGTGGAAGGATACTGCCAAAATCTCCATTCCCACCCCACTCTGGGCCAGCCAGAGGTGGTATTTGCTGGTTCTCCAAACTGCTCAAAATTTCCATTACCAGTTCTCCAGAACTTGTCAGAACCTGCTGGATTTCACCCCTGGTTCACATCACACAGCATACTACAGTATAACCAAACCACATTTTGGTGTAGTTTGTTAGCAACAGACACCATTTATTTTCCAGCTTTATCAAATACTTTTTCTCAACAACCAATAAGGAGAGTTTCCAATTCTCCCTTTTTCCAAAATAACAGCCTGCAATGAGATTGATGCCTAATTCTGTCCAAAATTCTCTTATGAAAAAAAAAATTGATCCTTAAAAAAAAAAAGGTATACACATGGACATTTCTAAATGGCTGAAGATGATTCTATTAGCATTGTCTTTATAACTGTCAAGCCCAGCTCCTCCAAACATTCCTCACTCCTGACTCATTACAGTTTGAACAGTTCCCAAATAAAGGCAAAAAAAGATTCTGGGGAAAACTTGGATCAGCTCTGAAGATACTAACTTTCCAGTTTTCAGAGGTAAAACAAGCAATTTTTTCGACTAGAAGTGATGTATTTTTACTAGCTGGCAAGGATGAAGATGGGGGAAGGAAGGAAGGTAGGTTGCAATTCTAAAGTATGTTTCCTAGAACTTTTTAAATAAGTAAATTCAGAAGAAATCTCAAGTAAATTCACATAAGACTGGATTGATAGCACTGCATCTTGCTATTGAGGCAAGCATTGGAGACTTTCTTGCAAAGAATATGAATGCATTTCCATATACAACAATAGCAAAAGCTTCCCCCCCCCCCCAATTACTATGTGAGCACTAATCTATTATGCGGCCTTCAAGGCACATAATTTGACTTGAAGGCCATATAATAGAGAAAAGGCAATTCTCTTACCAAAAAAAAAAAAAAAAACCCCTCACAAGATCCTTGCCTGTCACTACAATTGACAGGAAGCTGATTAAGATAGGTTTTCACTATCTATGTTGGAATTGCCCAGTCCTGGGAATTACCCAATCTTTTTCAGTTAGATATTTAAATGTAAAGTTATTTGATATCACTGGATTAAAATGATACTGTTGATATAATATAAGCATGATCTTGACAGAAACTGTAAAATGTGCATAGCAATTAAATTGTTCCATCTATATTTTTCAGTTTAATTATATCTAAAATTAAGAGATACAATAAGCCTTTTGAAATAGTATTTACATCTTGTTTCAGAATGATAAATATTAAAATTGTACCCATAGTTATATACCCTTCAACATGGGGTTGTTGTTTTTTTTAGTTTGATGTGGCTGTTTTCCATATATATTTGTTTTTTAATTAAAAACGCCTCATCAGAAAAAGAGAAATGTTGTTGTTACTATTACACTATGCAATTTTCTTCTACCATTCTCTGGCTTTACACATTCTTGGATGCATTTAAAAAGATTTTGAAAATTGATTTATTCAATGTAGCAGATTAATTGTTGGAAAGGTGGTGAGCAGATAATCACCATGACAGGAAAACTGTTTTTCTCTAAATTCTATTAGTAAAGTTAGATGGTTGGTAGGTTTAGGTGGAATATTGTATTGTATAATATTTCCACTGTAACTATAAATATGTTATGATTTATGTTGCTTGTGTTCCTTTTATGCAATTTTAACTGCCATTTAATTCTAAATCAGAATAATCTATTAACAACTTTTCTAGCTATGGGAATTTGAATGCTCATTCCCCTTTCCTGTTTTATTTAGCATCTTCATAAATCTGATGGGTGACATATCATCAGATGATTCCTGCTATAGAGTTCTACCATGATGAACCAAATGGGAGATATACCAGTAGTAGGAATCCTGAGTGTAGGATGGGGTGGAACAGTCTCAGACTAAAGCCAAGCAAAATGGAATGGTGGCTAATCCAGAAACCAACTGATTCCAGGACTGTATCAACATTAACCATTGGGGGGTTGTGCTTCCCCTCAAAGAGTAGGGTCACAATATAGGGGCAAATAGAGGCTCTAGCTGGCAGGAGTTTTTCCCCATTTTGTCTGATGTGCCACTTGCAGTCTTTCCTGGAGTGGGGGTACTGAGATCAGCTACTCATATCCATATCACTTCTCAGCTAGATGACTGCAATTCATTCCCTGTATAGCTTCTCTTAAAGATCCTCTACAGGCATCAAGTGTATGTTTTCCAGTCAAGCATGTTGTTATCTGATATCAGGATCAATGAGTTTTTGGTGAAGTAGAATCTCCCTATCCATTGCACACAAATAGCATTCCTGCTATGGATTCCCCAACCTGGGCTGTCCAACAATAGGAGCCTCAAAATAGGCATTCTCAGCATGGACTCTTCATCTCTACAACATCTTGTCTCTTTTCCCAATGGTATTCCAGAGACTTATTGAATCCTGCTTATTCTGGAAGGCCTGGGAAGAGTACACTATTTAGAAAAAGCAGGGCCATGAGTGAGTGTTGATGAAGGATATTATTGTATTATCTTTATTATTTTTGTACTATTATGTTTGTATTTTACATTGTTGATTTTGTCATACATATCACTGTGAACTGCTTAGATATAAACTAGATGTTCCTACTGCTGTGCAAATGCTTCCATTTGTCACAGGCACCATTGTTTCCTCATCATGAAAAGCAGTGTATGAATCTCTTAATAAAAAGTACCTGGGTAGAGATTTCTGTAGATATTTTTATATGATATTTCCAGATTAGTTTTATGTGGCAATCAATAACTTCCAGAAATAGCAATTTGAACACTTCACAACTTTAATACCTATTTCTGAGTTGCAATCTGACATAGCATGTATTATAATAGCAGCATTTTAATAGCATAATAGCAGTATAATAAATATGGTTAAAATCAGTTCCATTATATCTATATGGGAGAAAGTGCTAAGAGCTGGAAGATTAGTATTTGATGCTATATATACTATATAACAAGTTCCCACTATATTTGATATTATGTAAGATTATTTAGCTTTTCTTGCAAGTGATCTTTTCTTTTGCAAATATCAATACATAACAAAATACCACCAGCCCTAGTTAATACATGACGAGCTGTAGCTGTGTTTTTCAGATTAATCTGGCAACTTAATGAGGCACTGTAGACTGTTTGTTGTTCCGTTTAGCTAATTATAGACTTTGATACCATTTGGTTTATAGTTTTGCTATCACCTATAAGAATGAATCTCATTAGCAAACAAATGAATATGCAAATCATTATTTAGCCAGCACAATTTAAATGTGTGTTTTAATATCTTTAGTTTGAACATCGGAACTTCCCCAAATAGCTATGTACCACAGTGAAAATTTTATTGGATTGTAACTGAGAGAACATTTTGGGATCTGAAAAAATGTACATAGAGATGCATAATAATCTCAAGTAGATAAACCATTATCATATTAACGTTCTAAGATCAATTGATTGGACTATCTGAGGAGCCATCTCTCCCTGATGGGACTTGCCCACCTCACTTGCGCCAGCGGAAGAGACCTGCTACAGATCCCCTTGGGCAGGTTCAAAGAAAAGAGCCTTTCCAGCTGTGACCACTCTACCATTGAAGGTGAGAACTGCTCCTGCCCTTTTGACCTTCTGGAAGGGTACTAAAACTTGGATTTGCCAGTTGGCCTAGGGATTTAAGAGGGGTGATCACTACTGGAGGTGGCGGATGGGATAAGACAACCTCTTGGTTCTGATTTCATTATAGATTTAAATTTTTAATCTGTGTAGCTTTAATGTTCTAACGTTTTAATTAATTTTTCTACTTTTTTCATAACCTGTAAACTTCCCAGAGTCACCTTATAGGGCTGTGATGGCGAACCTATGGCATGCATGCCACAGGTGGCACACAGAGCCATATCTGTGGGCACGCGAGCGTTGCCCTAGCTCAGCTCCAGTGCGCGTGCGAGTACTGGCCAGCTGATTTTCGGGCCTTCTGGGCCCACTGGAAGTCAGGAAACGGGCCATTTCCAGTCTCCAGAGGGCCTCTGGGGGGGGGTGGGAAAGGCCATTTTCACCCTCCCCAGATTCCTAGAAAGCTTCTGGAGCCTGAGGAGGGCAAAAAAGGGGCCTACCTGGCCCACCGTGCCATTGTGTACTAAAAGCAGAGGGAGTGCGGGGGAGGGCATGAGCACATACATGGGGGGCGGGGCACATAGAATTATGGGTGTGGGCACGCATGTGCGTGAACCACCCCCCCACGCTCCCCACGCTTTTGGCACTCGATGGCAAAAAGGTTAGCCATCACTGTTATAGGGAATATGGGTGGCATAAAAATTTAATAACTAAAGTGATATAGCAAATGGGTGGCAGAGAAAGATAATGCAATACACAATCTAATCAATTAAAAGAAAAAGCAAGAAAAGTCAAATTGAGACCCCTGTAAAAATCTAATTGCCAACATTTCACACCCTTATGGGAACTTGATTATTACACTAGCCCCAGGCTAGGGAAAACCAGATTTTTACAGCCCTCAAGAAAGCCAACCAGGTTGGGCCATCCATATTTCCAGGAGGAAGCTACTTCATCAGGCAGACACTATGACAAAGAAGGCATGTTAAATTTTATGCTATTTTCTACTCTAACGAAAAACCGAAGAGAGTACGTTCTCTATTGCAAAGACAAATATGATGATACTATGAGCAACTCACTGCATGTAGATTTAGTTGTACTGTACATCAATTAAGCCATTGAAATCAAAGGGACATCAGTTGTTACTTTATTCTTACACTTTAAAGGTGACTAAATTAAACCAATCCAGGATCAAGAGAGAATAATGTACTACAATACTAAAGAAAACTGGGATCACAAATGTCACATAATTTATTGAATTCAACAGATAGTGTGAGTTCTATACTATGTAAATCATGATTTATGTTTATGTAGCATAATGTAGAAGCCTAACCAATTGTGGTTTACTCACCAATGAGTTATTCAAGGCATACAGTTCAAGTCTTCAAAGACCAAATCAGTTAATAAATATATAGTTATACATATAATATATATGTATTTCAGCTGATAAAAAGTCATAAAATGGTATCTCATCTAGCCCAGGTAGGTCCCAATACCCTTTAGGGCTGTAGCACTAATTTTTTTTTTAAATGTAAACTATAATTTCTTTTTCAGAGTGACACCTGGTTAAGAAACATTTTTAACCTTAAATTTGTCTTAAGATATGCTCTTTTTTGCCTATCTTGCCTGAAAATTGGCTAGAACTTTGAAGTAATCTGATTTCTATCACTATATATCTCCACCCTACCAAGACAATGAAGAGCCAATGAGAAAACAACCAGGCAATCCCTAATGGCTCCTGCACAGTGCCAAGTGCTGAGAACTTATGCTTGCATTTCAGCTGACAAACAGTGCTGGTTTTCTTTGCAGGTTCATCAAAATGGAAAAGTGGAGTTTATTGTACTTACTACTTCTACACACAACAATCATATGCTCCCTCGACTCGGTAAGTTTTACTGTTTGCAAGAAAGCTTCTGTATATTTTTTAAAAGGGAGGAGTGAAGTGAAAAAGCCATGCATACATTGTATTCACAAAGGGGATGTAGTGATCCAGAAATGAGCTGCATAGAACAGATTCTCCTAAATAATTAGAACCCTGTTTGATTTTTAAAAGCAACTGGTAGGGAAGGGAACAAAACATGAATTTGCGCCTCAAAGATTGGGCAATTTCAAAGTTTTGTTATATTTTTGTAACTTTGGTGAAATGGTTAGAGGTAAAGTAGAACTTTAAGCTTTGCCTCTCTAGTTCTCATTAGCTTTTTCACAAATAGGATCTTAACAAAAAATGGTTGAGTTTAACTTCTTCCTTCATCTCTTGCTCATAAGTAGTTATGCCAGCAGAGGGCAGATGCTCCCTGCTAGTTCCAAACATTTTTCATTTCCTTTCTTATTTTGCTTCCTCATTTCCCCTTTGTTACCAGACCTAAGTCTTGGTGTTATATATACTGCTCAAAAAAAATAAAGGGAACACAAGCAGAAGACATCTGAGATCTGAATGAATGAAATCGCCTTATTAAATACTTTGTTCTTTACATACTGTAGTTTATACACTGCTTAAACAACTAAAGGGAACACAAAACTACTGTATGTAACAAACAAAGTATTTAATAAGGCGATTTCATTCATTCAGATCTCAGATGTCTTCTGCTTGTGTTCCCTTTATTTTTTTTGAGCAGTGTACATTCCCACCAAAGATGGTCCCTATTTTTCTACTTGCATTTTTTACATGCTTTCAAACTGCTAAATTGGCAGAAGCTGGGACAAGTAACGGGAGCTCACCCCATTACGCAGCACTACGGATACTGCCGACCTTTCAATTGACAAGCTCAGCGTCTTAGCCACTGTTATATGTGGTTTATAATATTTTTCATTGTTTTTGTAAGTTTTCTTCTTAATACATCAACAGGTAGAAATAGCTAATAGCTAATAATTATTCAGCTATAATGTTGTCAGAACATGTAGATGGTGTGTTCCTTTACTATGTTAGTAAAAGCTTACCTCAAGCAATCATCAGAAGGAACTGCTTTATCCTTGAATAATGTAACTAGATTTTACTATTATCATCTTGACGGTCAATGAACATAGGATTAGAATTAAAATGTAAGAGGTGTGGATATGGTTTGAGACACAAAGAAATATCTTTGTTGTTGTTTGTAATTGTCTGGATGCTAAATTCCAAATTCATCATTTCAAATTATCAGCATTTGTAATTGCCTTATGGGGCTCATGTAAAAAAAAAAAAGAACACTTTTTGTAAAATATTGTATCTACTTGGATGTAAATTTTAGCTTGTAACTGGCCATATAAGTTATAAAAGCGTGTGTGCGTTTATCAGTCATAGCATCTGGGAGAAACATGCAGTTATATGCCTGGAAACCAAAGAGTTTGACAACAGCTGTTTAATATCTGGCTTTAAATTTAGATTTTTTTAAAAAAATGTACTCAGTAAAGGAGGCTGAGTCAATTACAATCTGTTTCCAATTAGTGATCTAGCCACAACCTAAATAACATCCCGCCCAATAATTATGTTTTTGTTTTGCATTTTAATGGATTTTAAGGGACTATCCTCAATCACTTTAAAATTTAGAATTCTGTAGTGTTCCAGGTGAGTGGCTTTAATTCCACTTACTTGTGAAATATAGTTATAGAACAAAAAAAAATGGAATTTTTGTTCTAATTTCTTTGGTGATAGAATTTGCAGCAGATTTCTCTTACGGTATTTGTAAACGTGCAGAAAATGTCTTTTTCCAGAAGAAGCAAATGTAGCATTCTCAACTCAAGAAGTCTAGTGTTGTCCTTAAGTGACTTGTTTAAAGATCAACAAGGGGACGAGAAAGAAGCTGGTGATTATTTGTGATGTAATTTATTCAGATAGGTGTTTGATCCACTCCTTTTCTTATGCTTGGAGGCTTTGGGATTTGGTAAATTGTTCAGAAAAAGTCCCAAAACTGTATTTAGTATTTTTATGTCAATAGTAAAAGCCCTAGTATATAAGAATATAAATGCAGAATTTCCACTTCAGATATGCTACCAGTGATAGACAGCTAAAACTTTTTTTTTCCTTTGAGGGAGAAGGAAATAATCCATCCTTCCTTCCTTCCTTCCTTCCATCCATCCATCCATCCATCCATCCATCCATTATAAAACTGAGAGAGTGGGATGAGAAACTCAGGAATGTGATTTTATTTAGGTTTGTTATTGCCAAATATGCCTTTTAAGGCAAATTGAAAACTGACATAACAGGGATACATGAAAAATTGAACTTTCTTATTTGTGTCTAGAAACTTATTTCCACAGAGTACTTCAAACTATTTTACCAGCCATTCTTATTTCCTGTATCACAAGTGGGCAAGGAGAAAAGTGACTGAGGAGAGACAGTGTGGGGAGAAGGGGAGTGATATGATAAGTCTGATGTAAAAACTGGATATTGAAACCTCTTGTTTCAGATGGAAATTACTTGCAGTTAAAATTACTTTTCATCACTATCTTTTCAACCTTCCATTGCATTCTAACAAAAAGATTGTTTTTAATGTGTTAAGAAGTTCATATTTAAGAAAGAAAGATCAAAGTGCTCCTGCTTCCTTCGATATTTTACAATTGGACAGTCAAAGTATGGAGCATCCGTGTTTTTTAAAATCCCACTGAGCAACATTTAAAGGATAGACCCTAATCAGCTAGCAACTACAGAGGGATGGCAAGCTGGGGGATTCTGGGAGTTGACGTTCACAAGTCTTAAAATTGTTAAGATTGGACAACCCTGACCTGGAGCAGCTAATAGTTAGTCTGTTTGTATATACTCTATATGTGTGTGTTTGTTTTTGTGAAGTTACTTTATAATGTTGGTGGTGTATTATGAGTTTTAATTTGGTATTTTATGTAATAGAGATGATCATATAAAATTTTCAAATAAGTAACAGAACAATCCTAGATCAGTCCCAAAATTCATTTCCTGGGAATTTTCTTCCAGTTTTGACATTCTTATCCCAGTCTTGAGAATTGAAGTGATCCCTTTGCTGTTTAATAATAGTTCTTTCTTGCATGAAGCTCATGGGTTTAACGAGCTCATGTCGTTAAATAGGAAAAAGTCCATTTCCTGTCATGCTTGTTTCATTAGACTAGGAGTGCTTCCAGATAAATATTTATTGATCTTCATTTTTAGGGGTTGCATGCGTGCCTATTTTCTCAAAGCTGTTTTCATCTTTTTTTCTAGTGACAAAAGTACATTAAGAGATGGAAGAATGACACATTTGCCACAGGGTATTCCTCTCTCTGCATTTTCTCCTCCATCACAGAAAAACTCGTTCCTTATGCTGACCCAGCAACACAGTTAGCCACAGGAAAACTGCCTTTTATACTGATTGTTAGAGCATTAGCAAAGCTCCTTTGGACTGTCATTGTGCCTCTCCCTCCAGGATGCTTTCCTGACTAGCTACCTAATCTCGGCACATATTTTCTACTGCCATAGATTGGATTGCACTGAACGGCAGGAATTAAATGAAAAACAAAAAATCTAAAATGCAACCCAAATATTTAAACAGTGAACATGCACTCCATCTGGATCCAGAGTCAATATGCCTTGAGCAACAAATGCTTATTTAACACAGCCTAGAAATGAACGCCAAAGTTGAGAAGGACTTGGTTTAAAAATAATGACTTAATTTTCTTGTTACCAGTCTTACATATTCACCCATCGCTGCCTTCTCATCTAGTTCATTTCCTGCTGTTGTTCAACAACCCTGAATTATGTCTTGTAGAATGAAAAAAAAGGAGGGAAAAGGCCTAGCCCCAGATTAATCTTCTCTTTTACCACAAATAATAGTGTATATATATATGTACACACACACATTATATATATATAATAGTGGTATGGCTGTGGTAATTGCCTACTTTTAAGTCCAGCCAAACTTAATTAAGTTGAATGATGGGAAGGCTTATGTTTTAAACTGATGAATTTCAAATACACAATAATGAGAAAATAATTTCTGGTGTTGTCACAATAATAGAAAGGGAACATTAACAGACTAATGTGATTTTGAACATGATGAATATATACAGTATTTGTATAAAGCAAAGCAAAGCAAACCCAAGCAAAGCACAGTTGACATTGTATGTCATTTTTTTCAATCTCTGGAATTCCCACTGCAGATGTTGGAACTGAAAAATACTAATGTAAGCCAGAGTCTGGTCTTTTTAGTCCTGTGGGCATATTTGGAATTTTTAGAGAATGTTGAGGCATGTTCCATAACTGATATGGTCAGTTCCTAAATTTGCAAAACTTCTTAGGTTATTGGAAATACAAATGACTCATGAAGGTTTTGTTGTGTAGCGTTCTAGTTTCCCACTTTTAAAACCAATATTTTAAAAATGTAGTACAGGGTGAAAACCAGGAGAAGGATATGACTTGGGAATGCTGGCAATGTAGATCCAATAGTACTAGCTGTTAAGCAACTTACAACTTACTGCCCATAATTGGGGGAAAGGGTTAGATTTATTCTACGGTATGTCTGTATCCATATTGCCCTGATACAATGGCACACCAGTGTTTCCAAAGGACATGCCCTCAGGTTAACACCTGAATCTTACTGTCAGTTCACTGCTGAGGCAGATCAGAAGTGAATTGAGATCCCTCATTCTGTAAGATGTGTTTTCTTTTTATTCTGGATAGATCTTCTGTGGCACATGGAAGAAAAAAATTTAAGATGATACGGTTGGAGGTGGCAGAGTGTTGATCGTAATTGGTCCAGCTTAGGACAGCTTTTTCTATCCTGTATCTTAGACTCAGCACCTTTACTACTTCAGTGATGTTTTGGCTATGAGGGAACCCCAGCTTCCATAGCCACTTTTTTATCTTTTTTGAATGTGTAGGTTGACCTGCCAGTTGGTTGACCTCATCCCTGGCTAAGTGCATGCAAATGAAACTATAATATTTAAAAAATCAATTCTTGTGCTTTTGTGACATTCCCATCACAGTGCCTGCACTTTGCAACTCCCACATGGATCCTTACAGCAAACCTGCAATCTCAACATGGTTCCAGCAGCTGCATTTCAGAACTCAAATGACCACTGGATGGTGGCCTAGATATATAAAAAATTTATTGCTCTTACCTTGTAAAGATTTTGTAAAGGTTCTGTTAATCATGGATGATCACTGGGGAAAATCATTACTGTGTCTAAGGAACAATTACAAGGTTGTACATAGCAGAGGAGGCTTTTCCTCCTGGATGGTGGGTGGTATTGAAAGGTCTGGACTGTCACATGATATTCCAAGGACCAATCATCGTCCTTGGAATATCATGTGTTGAAGTTGAATGGATACCAATGCAGCAGACTCCCATTTCAGGAGTCTGTTTGAACAGGATTTGGAATGGCATGATTTCCTGCTGGCCTTTGAATGGGAACACAGCAGAACAGTTGGGTGGATGTGCCTTCATTTTTTCCTCTTCCTTCTCTTTGTCTCATCTTGTCTAATTGCTCATCTCATGTCACTCCCTTCTGCTTTTTTTTTCAGGCACAGAGCACATGCTTTTTGACTTTCTTCCTGGTAGAATGTAGTTAATTAGGTCCTATCCATATGAAGAATTTCCCATAAATAAATATCCTTTCTACTCTACTTAGGAAATCTGCCAAATTAAGTATTGTTCAGATTAGGTTCTGGTGTTAGGCACTCTCACATGCACACATAATGATTACTTCATACCTCCTTTCTCAGTTGTCTTCAAAACATGTCTATGAAATTCCTTATTCATAAATGCCTTTTATTTGGTGCCAATTTTTTCTCTATTTCCAGAATAAACTCTATGTCCTGAATCAGCATCAATTAAATGTGAGAAAAATAGCACAGAACAAGCAAGAAAATTAGAGAATGTGTGTCATTTATCAACTTTTATTTAGAATAACAAAAATAAGGGGATGTATACTCTGGTTTTTTATTAGTTCACTTGGTATCATTTGAATTCTCTTGAAATTCTTTTGCCACTTTTAAAAAACAGAGTCAAGAGAGGGTTTTCAACACACATGATTCTAAATATCTTGAAAATCCCCCAATTATTTTTAGCTCTATATGTGTGGCTTAGGCACCTTTTCAGGAACAAAAGGAATCTGTCCTATGCATATAACTAGGAGCAATAAACAAGAACTTAAAAGCTCAGCTATCTATTAAGAAAGTGCATTCCATATTATTTGAATGTAATAGAATTTTGTGGGAACTGGTTATGAACTGACACTGAAATACTTAGCAACTCACTGATAAGCCCCATGACTTTCCTCTCCTTCCTGAAGACTGTAGGAAGTTGTTTCCAAGAGCAGCTGAGACTCCAGGCCCAAGTGAGACTTCTGGAACACAGTGTGAAGCAACAACAGGCAAGAATTGTGAACCTCTTAATGGAGAGAGATATACAGAGCAGAGATAAAGAAGGTGAAAACAGTGTCATCAACCTGGGAGAAGAAACAAAGTACAAAGGTTAGAAATAAATTTCATCTTTATTCTCCAGGTGGGCTCAAAACATTCCTTTTACAAACCTGGGGGTTGATCAAAGTTTAGAATCCAAAGGCCATTTAAGAAGGAGAAGGAGAAGGAGAAGGAGTGGGTTTTAGAGATCTGCTTTTTCGAGCATTGCGCAGGATACGTAAAGCATTTTATCCTGCACAATGCTTGAAAAAGCAGATCTCTAAACCCACTCTTTCTCCTTCTCCTTCTCCTTATTAAAGGGCCTTTGTTTAGGTTTTCTACTCTTCATCAATCAAAAGTTTAGTAAAATGACTTACCTTATTTATTTATTTATTTATTTATTTATTTATTGTCAGATTTATATACCGCCCTTCTCCCGAAGGACTCAGGGCAGTGCACAGCCAAAGTAAAAACATAAATACAAACATTAAAATACAGTTAAAAAGATATATATGCGTTTGGCATATATTAAAAACATTTAAAAATGTGTTAAGCCAGCCCGGCTTGCTGAAAAAGAAAGGTCTTAAGGGCACGGCGGAAGGCACTGAGGTCTTGGATTCTTCATATCTCTGCGGGCAGCTGATTCCAGAGGGCAGGTGTCCCCACAGAAAAGGCCCGCCCCCTGGGGGCCACCAGTCTACATTGCTTGGCCGATGGCACCCTGAGGAGGCCCTCTCTGTGGGAGGCACAGGTTGGTGGGAGGCCATTGGTAACAGCAGGCAGTCTCGAAGATATCCAGGTCCTATGCCATGGAGCGCTTTAAAGGTGATAACCAACACCTTGAAGCGCACCCGGAAGACCACTGGAAGCCAGTGCAGCTAACGCAGGAGAGGTGTTATGTGGGAGTGCCATGCGGCTCCCGTAACTACCCACGCAGCCGCATTCTGGACCAGTGGGAGCCTCCGGGTGCTCTTCAAGGGGAGCCCCATGTAGAGACCATTTCCGTAGTCCAGGCGAGAGGTGACGAGGGCATGAGTGACTCTGCACAAGGAATCCCGATCTAGGAAGGGCCGCAACTGGCGGATCAGGCGAACCTGATAAAAAGTCCCCCTGGTTACAGCCGTCAGATGTTCCTCCAAGGACAGCTGCGTATCCAGGAGGACACCCAAATTGTGAGCCCTCTCCGTGGGGGCCAAAGACTCGCCCCCAATAGTCAGTGATGGTGTCAACTGACTATATCGGGATGCCAGAAACCACAGCCACTCAATCTTGGATGGGTTGAACCTGAGCCTGTTCCTCCCCATCCAGATCCGCATGGCCTCCAGGCACTGGGACATCATTTCAAGAGCATCATTGGGGTGACCCGGGGTGGAAATGTACAACAATATTTTACAGAGATGTAAAATATTATTTTTAGCATACATTTTACAGCGTAGAAAGAATTACGTACTTATATTACATTGCAATAATCTGAATAGTAGTCTCTGGAGGTTTAAGTGCACTTACTAAGAAGTGTTTTCATGTAATTCATTAAATGTGATTCATATTGTGCTGTACACTAGTATTTGGTTATTAGAATTTTCTACATGCTAAATTCTGGCATATGTTGAAACTTAGATTTCAAGTTTGAAACTCCTTGTTAAAAACCATGTAGCATGGTCAAATCTTAAGAAACTAAAGAATATTAAGTTTGACTAGGGAAACGGCATATAAAGGGTGAAGTAGTTTTTTGACATGTTTGCCATCAATTATTGACATGAAATAAAACTGAGCTGGTAATAACAGTGAAAAATATTTGCAGGATGTGTATTTGCAGGTGTTTTACATTACTTATTTAAATGTGAAATTATATATCTTGAATTTTTCCAGTAGAATTTTCCAGTTATTTTTCATAAACCAATGGTTCAGCTAAAGCAGAACATTGAACAAGAGTAACCAAGACAGTTAATGATGGCTGGCTAAGCATTATACTATGGGCTAACCCAACTTCAGTTCTATGTTTGAATTTAATGCAGTTTCAGTAAGTAACTAGTAGTCATTCTAGCCAACTTGCATAAGCTTTGTGTTCTATCATTGAATGGTTCAGTGAAGAGATCAAGCAACCAGGTTCTATTAAAACCATTGCTTGTGACTGTTCTGTGCTACAACCTCAACTCTGTTAAGTATTTCCTTAGTTCTGCCTTAGGGTCCTTTTGCTATCAGGCCATGATGAGATAGATCACCCTATGCCTGACGGAAAAGGTCAGCTTTTATTAACATTTTATGTCTATTTTGTTCCCTATTTCTCCCAGCACTAATTCATCATCCACTGCTTATGGTAAAGGAATGCAAAGTTATCCAATTGACTCAAATGCAGAATCAATATCATTGGTTAACTTTTGAAGATTAACTATGATCAATATTAAGCCAAAGAGATTTGCATTTGCCAGCTATACCATTTTAGAAGACACTTAGCAATTCTTTAGATGAGGAATGATCAATTTTATCCAGGCTAATAGAAGTGCAATCCCATTTTGTTTTGTTTTGCTGCCTCTTTATTGCTGTTAACTTTTTATCAAGACAAAAACTTTTAAGACTTATAATGTTGAACGTACAAATTATCCAGGGGTTGGAGAGGACAAAAATACATATATGTATGCATATGTGACCTCAAGAAGAATATTTTAAACATATTCAATATTTTTTCAAAAAACCCCTATAATTTCAAATACATATGATATGCACTTATAAATGGTGACTATAATTAAATAAATACATCCTTCATTGTATGGGTTTCCTTTATTGTTCAGTTTTTCAATGTTTAATATTATGTAACTAAAAAAAGACACATAAAAAAAATAAACAGGACACTTTGGCAAGAAGCAATATATGAACCATGAATGGCATTTGCCTCATTGAATTAAAATTTGTGTAGGTATACTATGTAATATTTTATAGCAGGAAGGAGAATGTGACTAAACTGTATTTTAAAAATCCATTGATGTTTTGCTGTGATTCAGATTGTGCTGAGATCTATCTTGCTGGTCATACACAAAGTGGATTTTACAAGGTGAAACCTCTGAAGAGCCCCAGTGAATTCTTTGCCTATTGTGATATGACAGAAGGAGGTGGGTGGACAGTCTTTCAAAGACGGTCAGATGGGAGTCAAAATTTTAATAGGTAAGAAGAGAATATTTGTAGTTCAGGCTTGAACTGTGAAGTCCTTGGTGCTCTCTAAGCTTGGTTGCTTTCTTGAAGACATTTCATTACCAAACTAGATGACATCATCAGTGCTACTAGGGAGTGAGGTGTGTTCTTATTTTTATATACTAGTGGCTTGCTCTGTCAGTTTTGGTGGGAGTGATAAGATTTTCATTAAACAAAATATAATAGGTAAGGTTTTGGTTAAACAGATTAAAATCTCTAGATTCATCTCACAGGCTTGTTGTTCTTGAAACAAAATTCATTTACAATTCTTATGGATAAAAATGAAAATGTATCTTTTGTAAAAACTTATGCTCAAACTAATGTAGCTCAATGCAACTTTTTTATGGTCATATAGTTCAGATATAGTTTAATTATAGTTTAATTTTTAGAATCAATTGTATGGACACAAAGCACTGGGCCTGAAATTCCCCCAAATACCAAAAATGTCCAGGTGCTCTTGTTGACTCTTAGATAACTAATTTACTTCCAGAGATTCTCTACCAAAGAGAATCTTGCTAGTTGTCACATTATTTTACAGTCTTTCTGTAAAATAATGTGATAACTAGCAAGATTCTCTTTGGTGGCTTGCTGGGTAAAACACTGTTACACTGAGAAGCAGAAAGTGTAGGAAGATAGAAATCAGTGGTCTTTATTGTATTTCACACTGATTTAATGAATTTTTACTTAAGATTTATTTCTTTATTATGTTAATATAGCTATCCATTTCATGGAAAGTGACTGAGCAGTATACAACAATCCACTAAACATAAAGACTATAAAGTCATCATTTCCTAAAACCATTATATAATGATTATTTTAAAAGCTTCAAAAACCATAAAAGCAGCATTTATTAATCAAATCTATATTTCTTGTTATTTTAATCAGAAGCAGCATAATGATTCTGCTTTGAGAATATAATAAGGTTTATTGATTGTTATTGCTGGAGGACCTGAAATTGCAATCAAATCCTTGTAGCATTGATCATAATAGAAAGTGAATCTATAAAAAGAATTGAATTTCCTTTGTTTTTTGCCTAGAAACCAAATATATGTTTGTAATTTGTAATTGTTAGAGAACTGCACAAACTGTTTAAAAGCCACTTGATAATCCTCTGTGATTTATACAGATGAGTGGTTTTAATCTTTTTTCCAGAAATTGGACTGAATATGAGCAGGGTTTTGGAGATTTTACTTCAGCAAATGGTGAATTCTGGCTTGGGAATAAAAACCTTCATTATCTGACTTCTCAGGGTAAGAAAAACACAATACTTTATTAGAAAAACCAAAACCAATAATAAGGAATTGATTGATTTTGTAACAAGGAGCAGGAAGGCCAGTACTCAGTAGGATTTCTTCACAGTTGTAGTTCAAATTAAGGAGTCTCTAAGTGTGATTTATTGCTGAGTTTGTTAACAGTTTTAGATGCATTCTGATATAGTGATCTCTCAGGGAATATATTTATATAATTCATTTGATTTAGATGCCACCCAACTCCAGATTACTATGGGCAGCTCACAATGTAACAGACAAAATAAATTACAATATGAATATGAAAAAAGGGACAAAACAGACACAAGATAAATAAAAAAGTTACCCAAAAAACTCAGCAGGATGATCAATCCAGCCAACTCAAAAAGACATATATAAAGAAATCCAGCATGGCGCACCAACCAGCCTACACTGGGAGAATATCTAGGCCTTTAAGGCTCTCAAAAATGCCATCAGGATGAGAGCCACTTGGATCTCAGTAGTAGTCTCATTCCAGAGGGCAAGTGTTGTGAAAAAGAAGGCCCACTTTCTGTGTTCTGGTAGATTATATTGTTTAATTGAACGAACCCAAGGGCCACCAACCCTGCCACTCTCTCACCTGGAAGCAAATTGGCAGCTGTTACAGCTCAAAGAGCAGGAATGTCATCTGGGAATAAGGAGACATAACCATCACTGCTGGCACTGCATAGTCTTCAAAGGTAGCCCCATGTATTGCCCACTGAAGTAGCTGAGCTGCGGGATGCATAGGGCTTGTAGAATTTTGGACTTTTGGACTTTTTTCTAAGCAAGCATGCCCAGGACATCTATGAAAAGAATTTAAAATCATTTTTACAGCTTGCAGGGTTTACTTCTATATCTGAGAAACGCATTCTGCAGAAATGGATGTATGGGGCAAAATATATACCTGTGAACTACTGAGTCTCTCTTAAAAATGTTATCTGTCCCAAGGCCCCAGGCAATTTCTTCCCAACCTGGTATCCCTTTCCATTTAAATTGAAATCCAGCTCCCTTCATTCCTTTATCTAGGATAATGGATTGTGATCCAGCAGAATTAGAGGACACTTGACTATTAAAAGCTATTTTAAGTTATTTTGTTTTTAAAAAAACGTAAATCTCCAGCATTTTATTCATATATTTGCTGGTTCTTTAGAATAATCTCAATGTGATTATTACAATTTGTATAATTTAAAGTATCTGCTCTGGACAATGAATCAAATTGATAGAGAAAAGAGAAACAACACCTACTGGCAAGTGGAAATCACAGCCACATCTACAAACTCTATCAATCTGGAATTAGAGTGAAGCAAATTTCCCACTGTTTTTCCCTACCCAGGCAAGAGAGAATTTCTCAAAACACTGGGCATTTAGTTATAGGTTGTGTTTAGTCTGACAATCCAACAGCTAATTTCAAGTCTGGGATGTGTAAACACAGGACATAAGTTTGTGTGTGTGTGTTTGGTTCTTTAGTCTGACTGTGTATATGTATATGTGTAGTTCTTTGCTTTGTTCTGATTGTGAGGTCTGAACAGCTTCCTTATATAAGCAAGCTGTTCAGACCTCACAATCAGAACAAAGCAAAGAACCACACACTGTTAATATAATTCAGGTGTTAATTACATGGTTAGGTATCACTAATGCATGATACAAAAAGTGCTGAGTTGCTGACTGTAAAGGGCAAGATCTCTGATTGCAATTATATAATAAATTTATTTTTAATAACAGTTAACACATTTTCAATAAAATTCCATATTAACCTGCCATGATTAATCAAAGGTATGTCAGTATCATGCTAAGCAATAAGAAATTCAAACTACTAAAAAATGAGCAGTTAGCCACAGTATCTGAATTCTCTCAATGCCTGCAATGAATTAAATGGAAGTTCTCCCTTCTTCTCTTCCGAATATTGCACCTTCATTTGTTCCTTTCAATTCAGGGAATTATACCTTGAGGATCGATTTGTCTGATTTTATGGATGAGCAGCGCTTTGCACAGTATGAAAAGTTTCGAGTTGCAGATGAGCAGGTAGTAGAAGTAACTTCATTAGAACTTGGAATTCTAAATACACAGCATAAGAAAATAATTATTTCACAAATATTGTATCATTCAGAATTCTGGATGTGTGCAAGTGTGTGTGAGAGTTTTAGCATGATAGACTAAAAGATCTCCATTCAGCTGTGAACATCATTAATTGTGGGCAGTCAAGAGTGTCCAGTTCAGTAGTGGGTTCCACTTACCTTCTCTACCAGTTCGGAACCGGGAGCGTGTGTGTGTATGCGCGGTTGCTTCACTCGTGCACGGTGCTTCTACACATGCGCAGAGCGTCCGTGATGACATCCAGGTGGGTGGACGGAGCCTCCTGCTGCCGCCACTACTGGTTCACCATAAACCAGGGTGAACCAGTACAAACCCACCACTGGTCCGGTTACATATAACACTCAAAGCCATAATGTATTTTGGAGGGGTTAGTGAGATCTCTGAAGTGATATGGAAACAGTCTCTTACCTAACCAATTTCACAGAGTTCCCATAAGAAGATGAAGTAGTATGTATATAATCTGAACTTCTTGGTATAAGGAAGAAACAGAAGAATAAATACTATTTTTAATTAGCATTTCAATTTCAAAGGCAGTAAACTTTCAAGCTTTTGGCAATCACAGACTACAAAATCAACATCATAAAATGGAGTGACTAACCACCTAATTAAATAAAAACACGCTATCCCCCTGCCAATTTTCAAATTTAAAATTATGGGAATTCACAATACGCTAAATTCTTTCACTGTTGACTCGAGCATTTTTTTAAAAAAAATCAGTACAGAATAATATGTTCAACTTCCTTATAGGCATAAATCCTTAAAACTGGGAAATCCCCTATGCTATACATGTACCTAATCTTGGTTATTAAATGCAACCATATGAATGAAGCCTTCACATTTTCAATTGATTTCTTTGTGGACGATTCTTATTCACCTTTTTGAAGATCTCTCTTAAATGCCAGACAGGTGTTCCACTTATACAATTCTCTTACTCCTTTTCTCAACTTCTCTGCTAGAATTCCTACAAGATGAATTGTGGGCAATATTCTGGAACAGCTGGTGACTCTCTCACTGGGGGGTTTCACCCTGAAGTTAAATGGTGGGCAAATCACCAAGGGATGAAATTCAGCACCAAAGACAGAGATAATGACAATTATGAAAAGAATTGTGCTGAAGAAGATCAAGCTGGTTGGTGGTTTAACAGGTTGGTTTTCTTTTCACATTATTTTGACTTAGAAGAACTATTTTTTCCCCCTTAAATTCATGTAAAATAACATAGAAGTTCTGGACCTGAGCAGCTTTCAATAGCCAAGTTAAGTGTTCATTCTGCCATTATAAATTACAAATCGGTCTCAATTAGTGGAGTTAATGAATTTCACAAAATAGCCACATTATTTGAATTTGCGCTGTTTGCTATTCAAAGTGATACTTCTGTGGATAAAAAAAACCAAGCCTTTTCTTTTTAAAACTTGTACTGTTTACTTCTGACAAAATCTACCTTTTCCCCACTTGCATATACAAACATTAGCAGCATCTAAAACCCCAACCTCAATTATGCATGCAGTAACCTCCCATTTACTGAATTTTGGGTTACATTAAATGTGACCTTGATATCAATCTCCAATCTGCACTAAATTAAATATTATGGGTAGTCCTCAATTTATGACCGCAATTGAGCCCAAAATTTCTGTTGCTAAGTATGACAGTTGTTAAGTGAATTTTGTCCTATTTTACGACCTTTCTTGCCACATTTGTTAAGAGAATCATGATAGTTGTTAAATTAATAACAGGTTGTTAAGTGAATCAGGCTTCCTAATTGAATTTGCTTGTCAGAAGGTCACAGAACTCTGGGACACTGCAGCCATCATAAATATGAGTCAGTTGCCAAACATCTGAATTTTCATCATGTGACCATGGGGATGCTGCAATAGTTGTGTGTTTTTCAGTGCAGTTGTAATTTTGAATAGTCACTAAATGAACTGTTGTAAATTGAGGATTACCTGTATTTGAACTCCCACTATTCATGAACTGATATTTTCCATGTTAAGCTGCAATTTGATGCTCACTAAATTGAACATAAGTTGCACTGTTGTAAGAATGTTATTTCTCATTCCACATGTGTAGGATTGTGCTGCAGCAAAGAAATCTATTATAATTTGTTCTTATTATAATGACCACAAGGGAAACTTTAGTAAAGTGTAAGATCATGTACATTTCTTGCTATATTTTCTTGTCTTCCAGGGCTTTATATATTCTCGATAAATTGAATTGTCAAGATCTTTTTTTGACTATCAGGCACAGCAAAATAGTTACCAGTCTTATTCTCCTTCCTTTAACAGAGCTCTCAGATGTGATTCCAGAAGAGTAGTTAAACTTCTCAATCACCACTGTTCTTTGCTGCAAGACAGCAGAATCTCCTCCCCTATGCCATCGAGGCAGAATTCTGTCAATTTATATTTTAAAATTTTAAGCATTATTCAGAAATAGCATATAAATTTACATTTAATGGTTCATGCTTACCTTCTTAGGACTATCACTTAAATAGTTTAATATAAATGGGAAGATTTTCTAATTTTATTTTTTACAATATTTGGGTTTAATATATTTTTATTGTTTTAGAATTATATTTAACTTTGCATGTTGGCCATAATAATAATAATAATAACTAATTTTTATCATGATCATTAGTTTGCTGAGAACTACTGGCCAATGTACACTGCTCAAAAAAATAAAGGGAACACAAGCAGAAGACATCCGAGATCTGAATGAATGAAATAGCCTTATTAAATACTTTGTTCGTTACATACAGTACAGTAGTTTTGTGTTCCCTTTAGTTGTTTGAGCAGTGTATAAACTACTGTATGTAAAGAACAAAGTATTTAATAAGGCTATTTCATTCATTCAGATCTCGGATGTCTTCTGCTTGTGTTCCCTTTATTTTTTTGAGCAGTATATTTAGAAAACCTAACACTGAAGAAAACTAGTCCTTCATAAGAAATAATATTTTAAAAATTCAAGAAACGTTCATATATTTTTGAAGGAAATTGGGATAAAATGCCATCTCTGGTTTGACCATCGCTCAGATGAGTTGTTACATTATAAGCAGGTTTGCAGTGAGTTAAGAAGCATTGTTTGTTTCCACACACCTGTTCTTTTCTACAGTATTCTGCATGGCATTAATCATATAGAACATAATAATCAAAAATGACTTTTAAATCGTTGCATTTAAAGTATACCCATGCATTTGCAAATCTAAGAGAACTTTGACACTGCCAAAATAATAATTGTCAACACTGAATTTAAAAGGTTGTAAAATATATCAAGGATGTATATTTACATAACCAGTCTAACAATATGCATAATTGTCAGGGAACAAGTTGTCTCTTATGATTTGAGAGCTATCAGATACATTTGAAAAGGTTCTGCCACTTAGAAGCAGCTTCAATGTTCTCTTATTTTTCTTTTGTTCTGGATTCTTCTTGTTTGGCTCTGTCTATCCGGTTGTTATAAACACAAACTCTTGCCAATTATTGCAAGTATTTTGCAATACAGTTTGAGTTGGACTGAGGTGAAGCCAAGTTTATTGTGTGAAACAATATGTTTCAGCTCTCATCAATGCTAAGTTGATAAGGAGGAGGAAATGAAACAATGTTTAAATCCTGTTTTCAGTGAAGTCAAAGCTTCCACTGACTTCAGATGGGAGTTTGTCACCGCTGAAAATAAAAAAAAATCACATTTATTTCTGGTGACTCATTATGGAATATACTGCACTGTAATTATTCTGAGTCAAAGAATAATAATTATAAATGCGTTCTTCCAGCCCTCATTATGTAGTAAGTTTTTAATACTAGTTTCAAAAAGAATCAATTATATCTTGGCAATCATTCTGTAAACCTGTCATAATAACCCTTTTCCTTCTGGACTTCCTTCTACCCTACTTGGGGTTGGGTTTTCCTTAGAAATAATGAAATTAAAATTGCTGATAGGAGATCTTGGCGAATGACATGCAGCTCAAGAGCCAAGTCATAGATGATTTGGTACATAAAAAGGAAGATTGAAAGAAAAGTACAGCTCAGTGCTAATGAATTTAATGGGGCTTTCTCCCACCTAGAAGATGTTCTAAATTTTATGTTCTGAGTATATTGGATTGCAGGCTAATTCAGATTTTTTTATTTTTATGAATTCATTTTGAATGGGTACTCACATAATTGGTCTATGGATAAATTATGCATATGAATGGAAGGATGAAGTATTATGCTATAGATACTTTGTAAGCAAATACAGTCTGCTGAAGTACTGCCTAACAGGTTTTATATATGGAAAATGTGCATATCCTATATATCTCGGAAATATGCTTCTGTCACAGAAGGAAGGAAATGGCTATATTTCTGTTGCTGAGAAAGTGAAATAATTGTCTTGTATTTAACTGCAGACATAGGGCTATTGTATGTGCTGAATTACAAAGCATTTTAACTATGGAATTGATTATAATTGGATTATCATTCAGTTTGATTTTGATAGCATAACAATTCACAATTTCAAATGCTACAAAAGATAGACCCCTTGTTTAATGAAGCCAAGTAATCCAGAGAATCTTAATCCAATGAGATATCATGAGCGCATCAGTACTGTCCAAAAATGGTGCTTTTTAGCATCATTTTATTGGTGCTAATTCTTAACAATAAAGGCATTTGCATTAAGAATGTTTCTCTCAGGAGAAATGTTTTCTTCCACCAGTTGACACTGTGCAGCAAAGTAGATAAAAATATCCAAATATAGTTATATAATAAAAGAAACTCTGGCCACGAAAAATTATTCTACAGTAAAAGGGACTGCTTTTTCTTTTCTTTTTTTACAACTTTCTCCCAGGATTCAAACTCTTTTCTTTGCAAACTGGTCAAGAAGGCAGTGGGAAAAATCAATGGCACTGCAGAGGATTCTAGTTGAAATTGATTATTAGATCCTTTTTAGTCTGGGCTAGTTAAGGAATGGAAATGGCACTGAATGTTCTAGCTGATTATCTCTGCTAGGACCTTGATATGGGATAACATAGCCCTTTTGATCTCATAGATCTCTTTATCATGTCCAGTACCATCAATTATAATATCCTCCTGGGCCACCTGCAGGACAAGGCAGCTGGTGGTATTGTTTTATGGTGTTTCTGCTTCTACTTTAGTGGATACTTCCAGTCAGAGTCAGGAGGAGGTTTGTGATTAAGTCCCTAAAGTGTGACGCTCCTCTGGGTTTCCCTCCAAATTATTTAATTTGTACATGAATGAAGTGACTGTGGTTCAAGCTAAAATGGTTCAGGATGATGTTACTATTAGTATGCTGATGATATTCAGTTATACATCGCCATCATGGGCTGCGCCAAGAAGTTTCTGAAGTCCTAAATTGGTGTCCAGAGACTGTGACAGAATAAATAGTAAAATAAGTCCAGATTAAACCATTCCTTGACGAAGCAACTTGCTGTCAATAGATATCAGCAACATTAATAGTAACTCTGGATGGGGTCACACTCCCCCAAAGAAGCTGATTTGTAACTTGGAACTTCTCCTGGATTCTCAGGTCTTGCTTAAAAAGAATGTGGAGACTGTGACCAGAGTCCATCTGGCAAATGTTGACTGACTTTATCAGGAAGAAAATGCCCTGATGCTGGAATACGGAGAGAGAGAGAGAGAGAGAGAGAGAGAGAGAGAGAGAGAGAGAGAGAGAGAGAGAGAGAGAGAGAGAGAGAGAGAGAGAGAGATACACACATACATACATACATACATACATATATATATGGGGCTGCCTTTGGATTTTTACTTGTTTACATAACTTATATGACTGCCTGTCTCACATAATGACCCTATGCTGTGGCAGTAAAAACAAGAATAAAAACAAAACCATTCTTCCCACTGGGGTCCTGACCAATTAGTCTCCTGACTCAATCCCCTTTCTAGACCAACATTTGGGGAAAGTGCTAGGGCAGTGATGGCAAACCTTTTCGGCACCGAGTGCCCAAACCGGGACGTGCATGTATCAGGGGTGGGTTCTACTTACCTTTACTACCAGTTAGAATTCTGAGAGTTGAAGTCCTCCAGGCTTAAAGTTACCAAGGTTGGAGACCCCTGATCTAAAGCACAGCTATTTCAGGTCATTTGGCTTTTCAGTTATGAGATTTTTCTTATTTATGTTTTTTAAGCATTGGAAAGTTTTGTCAACTCTGAAGAGAACCTGGCATGTTTCACACTTCTTGTTTGTGTTTGACATTGGGATAGGCTATACATATTAATAATATCATTAATAACCTAACCAGCATTTGCTCATATTTTTCTAGATAAAATGTTTTTATAATATGCACATTTTTCACATTTGTCTTGTTAGCTAATAATACAATAGACCATATTGCCTATGAGATGTATAGAGCTTAATATTAGCCCAGTCTTTAAACATAATCTACACAAGACTATTCTCAGCTCATAGCAATTAGGTTGGTATTGTTATAAAAATTTGAGCAGATGCAGTGAGAATATAACTTCCAGAATTCTCGAAGCAATCTTCCTAACATAACTATTGCAAACCCATAATGGCAATATATGCAAAATCAGATTTGCTAAATTTGCTTCATCCTAATGTATCACGATCAGAGGCTTTGTATTCTAGAGGTGAAGATCTGGTATCTCTTTAAGAGCCAATGGCATGATTATTTAATGTGGATATTGTGCCATGCAGCACTGATGCCCTATGCTCACAAGAATGACAGTTGTCCAATTCTCCCGTTCTTTTCTGGGTGTTTTTTTACACCATGCTTTTTGTTGTGAACAATGGAGCAGTGTTTGTGCAGGAACAAAACCAGCAAGCACAGACAAGGGAAAGCACTGATCACAGGCCATCATCACATATGCATAAGGAAAGACAATGGAGTTCCCTGGGCTGCTTTGTCAAAGATGCCTACCTGTTAAAAGATGGAATAGCTGCATAAGGAAGGCTTTTATTTTGGTTGTAATCGGAACCCTCCATCCAGAAATATTATCAGCAAAATTGAGATACATAATTGCCATTTGTGGTATTAAACTAGTTGTACTTCATGAGAAAAAAATTCAGAATATTTAACAATATTTGAAAATGGTTGATGCACTAGATCATTTTGGGTGCCTTGTATGGTCTCTTAGCTATTATTATTGTTTTCTAACACTAACACACATTCAGTGGGCTGTTTACTTATCTTATGGGCCATTTCTTCATCGAGTTGATCACCAAAGAGATCAATGCAATCATTGGGTGGATTTTAGGTATCATAAAAGTATAGCAAATCATTAGTTGTTCTTAGTTAGGGAATAAGCAGGGTTTCTTGGGATATATAGGGGAAATGAAGTAACTTTCAGAATTTGCCTGAAAATCAATATAACTTTTCTTACACAAAGTAAAATATATCACAAGAATGATATTGTCACTATAGAACAGCTCTGTATAATCAGATTAATTCAGACCTTGAGTCACACAATGTACTAGACTGGAGATGGTTGTTGGTGATATTCCTGTTAGGCCTGTTGCTAGACAGTCCTTTGATGACAAGTAGATGGTGAGTCTCTTCAAATCCAGGTTCCATGCGAGTGGCAAAGGATTAGAGGTAACTGCATCCCCCAAAGCGAAAACAGATGGAGATGAAGAGAAATTGTGGCCCCCTTTTAGTCCTAGAGATTAAATATTACTCAGGCTTTGAGGACTAAGATGCAGTGTATAGAAACAAAAAATAGGTCACAGTTTTTACTTGCAAACAGTCTGAGGAAGCTGTGATGTTGTTTGAAACTAATAAATATCTTCTATTTATTTTTCTTCTATTTCACTAGATGTCATACTGCCAACCTGAATGGCCTGTACTATAATGGACCCTATTCAGCAAGATCAGACAATGGAATTGTCTGGTACACATGGCGTGGCTGGTGGTATTCCTTGAAGTCTGTTGTCATGAAAGTCAGGCCGTCAAACTTTAGTCCCAGTGCTTCTAATCAGCTTCAAAGGAGGGAACATCAAGAAATGCCAAGACTGTAAATCAGAAGTTAGAAAGGGCTTCTGAGAAGAAGGGAACTCTGGGAGATTTTTTGAGCGCAACCAAGGTTAGCCAAATGCTGCCACCGCCTAACCAGGTTTCATTTTTTTTAATCTAAAATTTTATTTGAATGAGTTCCATTTCCGGTCATTTCATGGGCATATTCATCCACTATTTACCTTTCAGTAAATCCAAACTAGGATACCTATATTCATCCCATTGATTTTCACAAGCTTAAATGTGCTTAATGCTTTTATGTATTTTTATTGATAAGAAAATAAATGGCATGGAAATACGTATAAACAATTTGAGCTCTTTAATTCCAGAGTCATTTGCTAAAAAACATATTTCAGGTCCTATTCCATAATAGCTCCATTACTAGAAGATTGAAGACTTAAGAGCATTAATTCTACCATGTTTTTAATTTGACCCTCTTCATAAGCAGAATACAATCTAAAATATACACCGGATGAAGTTAAATCTTTCCGATATTTTATATTGATGACCTACAGATCTGTAAAAAAAAAAAGCCTCTTTTCAGATTTTCTGAATGTTTGTCCATCTTTTCTGTTACATATTATTAGAGCAGACCTTAATGTGGGTCCTTGACATCCACCAAGACATATAAAGAGAGTCTGAATAGACAAATAATACTAACATTTAATGTTGCTTTTATTTTATAGACAAAATCACCCAACATTCAAAGTGCCAGAGTGAAAAAATGATCTCTCCAGTTTAGTTAAAGGCATATTTAGGTCTATCTGTATGAGAACAGAGATTCAACAGGCATGTCATGCCCCATTCAGAAGAAATGTCTGAAAATTTCTATAAAACATAGTTAAAACCTATTAATCTGGAAGAGATTACATAAATTCTGTTAAAGCTTTAGGGATCCATAGTCCAAGCATTGGAGAATGTTTGGGACAATGAATCCTTTCAAGGATGATTATCTTCTCAAAGTCATCCCATCATTATTGCTTATGAAATGCATTAAAGAAGCCCCCAACTTTGTTGTTACTTATTCACTTTATATATATTGAAGCATTATAAATATTATGAAATGTGGAAAATGGTTTTTTACAGAGCTATATATGTTTTAGTTTTATCACACATAGTTTCCTATGCCACTACGTGTAGTTAGTCATGCTGCACTTATGTGGATAGAAGACTGAGTAAGACTGAATTTCAGAAGAAATGAAGAGTGGGTAGAACTAATACTCACATCTAATTAGGAGAATCCAATGCAGTGTCATTTGTTTCAGCCTGCAATTTATTTTTTGATGTGACTTGTAATCATTGAAGAAGAGGGACATTGCAGTGAGGATATTTTCTAAATAAAGTTTAATAAAGGAGCATTGCTTTTCCAATCTATAACTTCACAAAAACTGCTGCAAATGAAATCAGAATAATACCTTCTATTATTTCAATATGACATACCTACTAATTGGCTGATACTCATGACATCATTGATAATGAATCACAATTTATTTGCTATTGCTGTCTTTTTTAAAAACCAAATTATTGCTTAGGAATCAGTGACAATTAAAGAAAAATATGAAAAAATACAGGCCACTTAGAAAAAGGACAGTGTAGTTCTAATAAGACAAAACCTATTTTGGATTAGTATATTCACTGTTAAATTATGTCAGTATGATTCTAGACCTATTTAAAGTTTAATTTCAAATATGTATTTTTAATATTTTTAAAAGCATCACAGAAAACATTTTTTTAACAAATGCCATAATAGAAATGAAATGGAAAAATGTAGAAAATCAGTAACTATTTTTAAAAAAATTTCATCTGTTTCTTGTTTCATACCATTGAAATAAAGATTACTTTATTTTAGGTCCATTCTATTATATGATATATTGACTGGGTATTGACTTTGCAGATAAATAAAGTCATATCATTCATAACATTACTTTAGCGACCAAAGTGACTTGTATCATAAAATTCTTATAATAGCCCCATACAGGAAAAGCAATGTTGTCATCCTTATATTGCAGGTAAAGTAATGCAAGTGGTCAGCAGTACTTGTAGTATGCTATGATGAGGTCAATAAGATATTGGTTAGTCAATTAATCAAATCAATACATGAGCATCATACATTAGAATACAATAAAATGAGACAAGATACAGTGAAGTGAAATAAAAGAGCTATGGTGAGATTAAATAGAATAAAACATAGCAGGTAAGATAAAGATAAATGAATAAGACAAAATAGAAGAAGGGAGGAGGAGGAGGAGGAGAATTTATGAAGTTGATTAACTGTATCAAATAAATAAAACTGATTCAAAAATGCCAATATATACAAAGAAAAAAAATCATAATAGAACTTTAGCCCTGCATTTAACCTCAATCTGATCAAGATATTCTGTCCTGTTTGAGATGGCATTTGAAAATGAAAAGTGTAATCTTATTGTTGATATGGAGTTTTGTTTCCTGCAATAAGTAAGATTGTTTCTCCTGGGTGTTTCAATATTTTTTTTAATTTTTTAAAATAAAGGCTAAATTAGCAGCCCTTTCTAGAGACAGAATTTGCAGTCAACAAGAATGTGTTACGTGTCTTTCCACAGTCTTTCTTCAACTGATACTTCATGAAATCTCTCCTGTCTTATCATGGAGTCCAGTTGTTTGAATAATGTTCTAGAAAAAGTCTTCTGAGATGTCAAGGCATGTAAATTGATAAATTTTGATTTCGTTTTTATGAAATCAAAATGATGATACATGCATCATTACATCACTGAGCAAATGGTGTGATTATCTAGTAACATTATAATATCCAATTCAAATATATAAAGAGCAACATTAGCATGCTGACATCATCACCTGCACACATTTATTTGATCCCCTCTTGGCTCCTCCCCATAGGTGCCTATGCAGCTGGTAGAACAATAGCCTCTATCAGTAGTAAATGAATATGTGACCAGCTATAGTTTACATCTAGCCGCAGTGCAACTCTCTTTATTTGCTAAATTCTGAATTTGTAGTAGTTACTTAGAAATATGTGCAGCTGAGTTTTAAGGGGTTGTTCGCAAATTTGCATGAAGGTGCTGCTTCTGTTAGTTTTGTAACTGAGAAAATTAAAGTCTTCATGACATAGTAAAAAAAGAAGGGCAGGTTTAGCAATTAGGTAGTAGCATTTATTGCTTTCCTGCCAAAGTCCGGATATTTTCTGCAAATGTTTAATAGACTTCTTGAACGATGACAGAATAATGATCAGAATATATATTACTCCTGTAAAGTGCCCAAGCATGTTTTATCTATCACCCCTTGCTATGACCACATAAGTAAATAAAGAACAGTAAGAAATAACCAAAAATAATCAGAAGGAACAAGTTGTCATTCATGATGCAACTAAACACATTACAATTGTTAGCAACAAGGACAATGCAAAATTATTTCTTAAATTTTCCATTATAGATATACCTTGAAAAGTTTATAGTTTTATAAACAAGCACAAGTTCTGTGAAGAATAAATGAATTTTTAATATCCTAGCACTGAACTAAACTCAGATATTCTGTTCTACAAAATAGTCAAATGAAGTACTTAGACTTTCTTTGATTTGAGATAAAGTAAATAGAGAATACAATAGACAAGCTCCTATGGATTTCTTCACATATTCAGGATTACAAAAATACCATCTTACCCTAGCCAGAGACAAAAATGAAACTGGAAATGTATTTGTGCCTTTGAGTCTTCTCTGTGAAAGTCTTCACAGGTCCAGAATTCAGGACCTGTGAAGACTTTCAGATTTATGATCTTCTCTGAAGTTGAGGCTAAAAAGGCACAGCAGATCAACCAGAAGAACTGGGAGAATCATCTGAGGTGGCTGTCACAGATGATAAACATGGCCATTTGGGGTTGACTCATATCATGAGGGGTCTAAACTTGACAGAGTGTAGCTAGACAGAGCCCTGTAGCTCAAGAATATGAAACCTTAACTCCTTCATTAAGCCATGTCAGCCACTGAGGCTGTACAAAAGCAACAGTCTTTTTTTATTGTTGGAAACACTTTCTTATCTACAGACATACTTCAGTTTCTCGTATTACCCTGCAACTTGAGATTCAACTACAACCTGGACTGCACTCTTCAGACTGCTGGTTCTTGATCCATGGACTTCTTTGCTTTGACCTGTATTTGTGTTTTTCAATGGGTAAGACAGGATTAGAACTCATGGTCTCCCACTTTATATAGCCTGTTATCTTAACCACTTGACCAAACTGGCTCTTTTGATTTATTATTTGATTTATCTCTCAATTGATTTAATACCCTACCATTAGGATAATAATCTATACTATCATTAAACCAATTGTTCTCATTCAGTTTAGTGTAGGACATCTGGGGTGGACAGATGTTACCTGGAAGGCAATTCCAAAGATGCCCAGGCCCCAAGCCACATAGGGCCTTTACAGGTAACTGCAGTAGTTTAAATTGCCCTTATGGCAGTAACGTGACTGTCTACTTAGCATAAAGGCTTTTTGTATCCATTAAATTTTCTGGGTGGCCTTATAAAAGCAACCCATATACAGTGATCAAGTATGACATATTGACTCAACATGCTCCTCTGCTCCCAGAAAGACCACAAATGGTTTACCAGGCAAAGCTGGCTGCAGCCTCCTATTTTCCTTGAACAAGAGCCAGAAGTCCAGGAGATTGCCCAAGTGACTGCTTTTTCAGATGGAGGACTGTTTCTTCCAAAGTCAAAATCAATACCATTCATAAGGTGTTTGGTTTCTCAATTAGAGGCCACTTTGCCTGGGGTGTTTAGAGTATTTTTTGAATCTCCTGCCTAAAACAATCTGAATAATTCTTGAAGAGAATTTGCTGATATTGTCAGGGCTTTTTAAAGACACTTAAAATACCTGAGACACAGTGGTGGGTTCCTCCCGGTTTGGTCCGGTTCGGCCGAGCCGGTAGCAGTGACAATATGATGTCACCGAACCGGTTCTCCCCCCACCCCCCCTCCCCCTACCCCCCACCCACGTTATTCTTACCTTTTATTTGGTCCCACCCCCAATCTATTGCTGCCTCCTGAGTCCCAGCTGATGACTAGAGGGAAAAAAACTGTTTAAACTCTTGCTGCGGTGCTTCAAACGGCCGTCCTACAGCTGATCAGTGTTAAAAGCAAACAAATGAGTCGGGTCATAAGTGCGAGGACTGGTCGTAAGTGCGAGGACCTTCCAGAAATGACTCTGACCAACTAGCCACGCCCCTAGTCACATGACATCCAAGCCACACCCACAAAATAAGCCACGCCCACAGAACCGGTAGTAAAAAAAATTAGAACCCACCCCTGCTGACACAGGATATTTATTTCAATTTTCTTCCCATCCTTTTATTATAATGACATTACAAAAGAACTGTCATTTTTTTTCCTGCTAAACCAAACGCAAACCGTGCTACTGTCTTTGGATTATATTTTAATTTATTAGTTATCCTGTCTTATTAAAAGGAACATTTCACATATTAGACTAGTCTTCTCTTGTGAGAAAAGTGTGCAGGTGATTCTTGACATACGGCTGCAATTGAGCCCACAATTATGGTTGTAACCTGTTGGTCTTTAAGCAAACCACCACGTGAGCACTCTCAATTGTACAATCTTTTGCCAGGGTTCCAAGTAACAACCCCAATGAAAGAACACTCCAAGGTTAGAAGTTCCTCAACGTTCCATTTTATTAGAGTTGTCATATTGGCACATCTGGGGAAACCCAAATCTGAAAGCTTCCAGGTTTTCCCCACCCAAAAGAAAGTCCAGGTCCCTGCCCCAGCACCCACATGTCCATCACATGGCCTGATCAATGCACCGTCCCAACTGGAGATGCCTCCCAGTCACCCCACTCCAGGTGCAGGGCAAGATGTCCTTGACTCTCAGAGAAAAGAATGTTATTATGAGTATATACCTCCTCTGTGCCATACAATCCCCCCTCCCGGTTTCCCACAGCACTAAATGTGGCAGGCCAGAAGATCCAATGCAAAAGATGGCTTCCAGGCCTGACATCTTTTTTGTAGCAGTTGTTAAATGAACCCATTATAGTCTATCAGAGGTTTTTTTTTTGTGGGAAAACAGAAGAAAAGAGCATTAAATCGTGACCATGGAATGCTGCAAATAACCGTAAATGCAGGCCAGTTGCCAGCACCCAATAGGCAATCACATAACTGAGGGAGGGGTTGGCCATCATAACTTCAAATCTGGGATGTATCATGTAAGTAACTCTGGGGAGGTCCAGTGTAACTTCAAATGGTCCCTAAATGACAGGTCATAAAATTACCTTTATAACTATTGAATCAGATGCAAGGAGATCCTGGTTCTTGTCCACCTTATGTAAGTTCACTGGCTGTTTTAGGGCCAATCATACTCTCAGCCTAATTTATTTCAATGGGTTGTTTTGTGAAAAAATAGGAAGCTTCCTTCTTGGACTCCTGTATAAAAGATTATATAAAAACCACTCCTACCCTCCTCCACATCTTAAATCAGCTTTGATTGAGACAGGGATACTTTTTAGAAAAATGAAGGGGGAAAAATTCCACTCATTATAAGTTCAGCCAAAGGCAACTCAAATTCATACTACTGGTTTCGGCTGCAGTAATAGAGTTTGGAAATTTTAGACTCTGGATTTAATGGTTGCAAGCAATTATCTTTTGTAAAGTATTTCTACATCAGAAATGGCATCCCAATTCCACACACAGTAGCTTTCTCTGAGATGTGGAGAGTTCAGTGGCTTCTCAGCTTTAGCTACAGCACCGTTTTAGATTTCTATTTAATGAAACAGTTAATGGTTAGGTCATCTTTTGTAGCTTCTGACTGGTATCATTTTCAAAAATGTTTATGTTTAGCTCTACTGAATAAAAATATTTTTTAGCACAGAAGGCCTTTTCCTGAAGGCCCTCCTGTATCTCTCTGAATCCAACAAAACATAAATATGCTGTTGTTTTAAAAAAGAGGGTTGTAAATTTTCCCATGGTCTCAAGTTGCTCTTTCCAGGACAAGTCCAATTATGGATTGATTATGAAGTTTCCTCCCACTGCTGATTAAAGTCAGGATTCCAGGTCATTTTCTGACCCTTATTTCTTGTATAGACGATAGAATTTCAACTGTATTTAGATGGGTAGCTATGAAATTGAATAAAATAAATTTGCAGAGCTGTTTCCCTTTTTTCATCTGACCATTTAATGCATTAGGATTATATAACAAATGTGGGATATTCCCTTGTCTATGAAGAACAGGATGACATTTCAATCTTAGATGGGCTTTGAGTGGCTTGAAATATCCTTGCTTGAAATATTCCAATTGTCACACCACATTCTTTTTTAAAGAGGGAATATCTGAGCACATTTTCCCTGGTCTGATCAACATCCATCCCAAACATATCACCAATCTACTCAGTAGTGAGATTCAAATCCTGGCGCTACCGGTTCACTATTGGTAGCGGGCAGGTGCGCGAGCTCACTTTGCGAGCACATAGAGTTTCTGTGCATGCGAAGAGTGTTTTTGATGATGTCTGGGCAGGTGGGCATTGTTGTGACCCAGGCCCAAGTAGGTATTATCAGACGCAATCCATTCGAAAACAAACAGACTTTATTAGAACAGTTGAGAATTAACTCATTCTCAGCGTAGCGCAAACTAAATCAAAACGAATTTTTCATAACACAATTCTTCAGCCTTATCACCAACCTTGGTCTAATTAGGCAACCTGCCAAAGGCTTTTCTTGGCAAAAGTTCAGAAGCAGAAGACTCTGACAAGAAATAAATGCAGCAAGACAAGAAGCAAATCTATCAACGTTGTTTTATGACAAAAAGCCCAAGAGCTGGTCTTTTAAGCCTTATGGGAGGGGCCAATCATCTCTTGGCCCTATTCCCGAGTTGTCCTTTTTGCTTCAGCTGCTCTTGCCTTCTGGCAGCTCTTCTCATGCGTGCACTAGGAACAGGCTCCTCCTGTTCGTCTACCTCTCTACCGTCAGCCTTTGGAAGCTCCGAAGTCCGCACATCATTCCCAGATGGCCCTGGCCCCATCTCTGCCTCTGACGCAGAGCCCTCAATCGGGCCTTCCCCAGCCTCCAGGACTGGCCCCTGTTCTTCCTCAGCCTCCTCACTGTCCGACTCCACTGCCAGCTCCGCAGGCTGCTGGTGGACCACAACAAGCAGAGCCTCCCGCTGCCGCCACTACCGGTTCACCTGAACCGGGGCGAACCGGGAACAACCCACCACTGAATTTACTCCATCAATCTTACAAAACAGATTTCCCAGCTTTGTGGAGGACAATGGCTAAAGAATTTCTGCCATTGATAGCGAAGTGAAACAAAGGGATACAGCTAGTCCTTGACTTACAACAATTCATTTAGTGACCATTAAAAGTTACAACAGCACTGTAAAAAGTGACTTATGACCTTTTTTCACACTTACGACTGTTGCAGAATTTCCATGGTCACATGATTAAAATTCAGATGCTTGGCAGCTGATTCACATTTATGACCGTTGCAGTGTCCAAGGGTCATGCAATTCCCCTTTTGCAACCTTCTGACAAACAAAGTCAATGGAAACATCAGGTTCATTTAACAACTGTGTTACTAATTTAACAACTGCGCTGATGCATTTAGCAACTGTGGCAAGAAAGATCATAAAATGGGGCAAAATTCACTTAACAAATGTTTCACTTAGCAACAAAAATTTTGGGCTCAGTTATGGTCATAAGTTGAGGCCTACCTGTACCAAGATTTATGGCTCCAAGAATAATTTTCTAGATTTTACATTTTGGGTAAATCCCGTAAAGTAGGGGTATCAAACTTAAGGCACGGGGGCTGTTCAGGGTGTTTAGATCTGGCCCGTGGGGCCACCCTGGAAACAGTGAAGGACCGGCCTCTGCCAGAGAAAACAGAGCTCGGGAACACTGCGTGCAGCCCTCCCAAGCTCTGTTTTCAGTGGTAGAGGGTGGCAAGAGGCCATCTCAGCTGAAAACAGAGTTCGGGAACCCGTTTTCAATGGCAGAGCACTCGGACCACCAGAGGCGCCCTGACACAAGTGACACTGAGCTGGCCACACCCACCCTGGCCATGCCTACCCCACAAGGTCAAACACAACCCTGATGTGGCCCTCAATGAAATCGAATATGACACCCCTGATTTAGACTGAAGTTGAAAAAAAATCCTCAAACAAAAGCCATGGAAAACCACTTCTATTGCCAAAAAAACCAAAAAACCATACATGGATTTGTTTGAATAATTGTCAGAAGTCCATCTCAGCTAGAATGATACTTGTTTCTTTTGTCTTAAAAAATGAACTCTTCCAATACAAGAAAATAGGAAGGAAATACTTGAAAAAAAGTTCAGGTCTGCCAACATCATGACTCTAACCTTCCCCCGTTTTCTCTCTTGTCATGTCATCAGAGGAACATCACAACGCCTGTCTCCTAGTCATGGCTTCTGGGCTTCTCTTCCCCACTCTGAGTGGAGGGGAAAAAAAATAACTGGAAAACCACAAAGCATGTGATCTGCACTATCAAAGTCAGAGCCATAAATGCCACCATGGCAGGAGCACAAGGATGAGTCAATGCTGGCTGTCCCTCCAAGAAAAATTCCTCAATCCCACAAGCTCCCTGATTGGTGGCCAAAAGTTGTAGAACTGCAGTTCAAATAATTTGGATACTCTTTCTGGATCTGAAAGGAAAAAAAGCTTCTGCAAACAGCCCACTTATCAATCGATGATATGTTTTTAAAACATTGAATCAATTGACTAGATTTTAGAGCTATACACATTGCATCTCTGCTTTATAAATTATGGCCTAATAAATTAACCAATAAGCAAACTATCATACATAATTGATGTTTGAAAATGGGTTTTTATGGTTTGCAGCAACATAATTCGTGTATTAAATAGCTCTAATTATTCAAATTATACCTATTTTTCATACAAAAGCAAGAAATCTGCAGAAATATTTCAGCCTTTCATAAATAAAGTTTTTATTTAGTTAATGTCTAGTAATGTAATGTGGAATATGAACTGATGGGAGAAATATATTTAGACAAAATAAACAGAATCTGTAAACATTAATGTTTTGCTATTGGATTCCTTGCCCAATTTTAATGTACTGGTGTTCTTCAGTGGCACTATGGAAAATATTTCAAGCTAATTAAAATTCTCTTTTCTTTAGACCACAAACTCTTTCACTCTAAATTGAGATCTAAGCTGATTTTAAATGATAAACGTTTGTCTGATAAAAACTTAATGAAAGACTGCATTTTCACATGGCAAAATTATCTTTTTCACATGTTGTGCAGTCTAAAAATATCTCTTACCATAAAAATGTGCATAAACATTACCACAAAATAGAAATGAGCCTAGTAAGACATTTCAGGATAATTTTACATTTTTAAAAAATAGAAGCCTAGTGTAAGGTATCTATTATATTTTCTTTATACTGGCTCTTCCTTAATTTTATTTTTCTTACTATATTTAACTTCTGTGCCATTTTCAAGTGTCAGTTTTCCAAGAGGGTAACACCATGGTCTAAGTAAGGAAAATATTTTGACATAAATGTGTTGGTTCCTTTTACCTATACCAAAATTATTTTCTGCATTAAAAGTTTATGGATCTTTTATTTAAGCCTGGATTTCATCTTTTAAAAGGACAAGTCCAATTCATTAGCGATAATGATACCTGCATATAGGTATCATTTTGTTACTTAGTGGTAGGTTACACTTACCAGCTGCCTAACTATTGCCTCTTTCATTCCAGCTACAATATTTCCTTTCACTCAAGCATATTCAGAATGTCAGTTTCTACCAGTGTAAAATGAAACTCCAGGGAAGTCAACTTCAATAAAGGTTCTACTGTGCTTCTTTGTGGTCATCTCCTTTCAGTACAAACCACTCTAATGCTTTCTGCAAAAGGAGCCTTCATAGAGTTTCATTCATTAATCATTTAAAGGGAGGAGGTTTTAAGTTTAGTGTGGCATACCTATTAAATTGATGTGACTAAGAAATAATAAACGATGGTGGTTCAGTAGGTCAGATGCTGAAAAGAAATATCCATCTCATCCAGACCTCACAATTACCCTCTAGAAATAACAAAGCAGAGTAAAACTATCTCTTTCCCTCTACAATAGTGGCAACTAATGCACATTACATTGCCACTGCCCTCATGGTGAAATGGTAAAACAAGAAGATTGTAGTCATGGCATAAACACACTAGCAAGCAAGTCAGTTTTCCAGATGATTCAAGTTTTCTGTATTGTTTCTGGGCAACCCTATCCTCAAGCAGAATAAATTTCATTAGTTTGAGCAGATGGATTTTCTCTATGAGAGCGCCATATAATGACACTACTACACCTTATATCACGGTTAAAAAGGAATGATAACTTACCTGTAATGACACTGCTAGCTGAACTATGCACCATTTTTTCTTCTGAATACTCTCAACAAAGACCAAATCTTCAAAATCGTCTTTCTACCCTCTGAGTCAGTTAATAAACCAAATGATGAAAGGTTATGATGAGCCCAATTATATTTCAGTCTCCTCTAAAACCCCTTCCCTGTCTACAATAATGTGAATGTGATTGCCACTTAGGTACAGAGTAGCCAAAGCAAATGCAGTATCTTCAAATGCAAGATCCCATTGCCACAGATTAGGGGCCAAGGAGTTATTCAAGACTGAAGGGATGTTGAGAAGACTCTGGGAAGGAACAAACAGAATTGTACCATTTCCTGCAGGAAAGACAGAATTTTTTTCAGCGCGTAGATTTTTATCAAGGGAGGAGAATTTATTTCCACACCCTAATATCATCTTCCCCATTAGTTTCTTACAAGAAGCAAGCAGACCAGATATCTGCACCCATGTTTACAAAAGGTTAGAACATTGTTTGACATAGTCCTTGTTAAATGACATTAGCAGATTCCCTAAAATCACAGATCTATAATAATATAGATTATTATAATGTTATTAGTATAATTTCCAATAATTTATGGGAGAAGCCAGTTTTTGCAACGGTATTATTGGAATGAAAAATATCCCCCTTAAAGGCTGCTTACTTGTACTCTTAGGCTTTCTTAGAATATGTTCTCTCTGCCGTACACTAGTTGTTTTAAATGGGATTGAATTTAATGCTGCAGCTCTATTGGTTAAAAAGAAAATCAGCTTGTATTTGTAACAGAAAAATCAAAAACACTTCCAGCTTAAAGTAATGGCATGCTTTTGTGCAATGGTGGGATTCAGCCAGTTTGCACCACTTCGGGAGAACCGGTTAACTTTCTGAGCAGTTTGGTGAACTAGTTGTTGGAAGAAATCATTAGGGCAGAGAACCGGTTGTTAAATTACTTGAATCCCACCACTGCTTTGTGCTAGATTAATTGTTCAGCCAGAGTTTTTCAAGCTCTAATAATGTGCTCTAATGAGATACAAATGTAGCTTGCCTTTAAGAAGCTACATTAAGAAACCACAACTATTGTAAATCAGAGATGACCCATTCATTTAGCAATGGCGATACTGTTTGTTGCAGTGGTGAAATGTAAAATTTGTTACTACCAGTTCTGTGGGCTTGGTGGAGGGGGGTAATATGACTGAGTGGGCGTGACCAAATTTTTTTTTTACTTTTAAAAGCATTTTTTCTACAACCTCTTTGGCTGAAGAGGTTGTTTAAAAAATGCTTTTAAAGCCTCTGATGATCCCAGCTGAGCTGCATGATCATCAGAGGCTTTTTTTTTTACTTTTAAAAGCATTTTTTTTTGCCGAAGAGATTGTAGAAAAAATGCTTTTAAAAATTAAAAAAAAAGCCTCTGATGATTGTGCGGCTCAGCTGGGCAATGGGGTGGGGCAGGGATTTTTTTTCTACTGGTTCTCTGAACCATCCGCCTCCATCGCTACCGGATTGGGTGATCCAGTCTGAACCAGGAGCATTTCACCCCTGGTTTGTTGGGGAATATCATATCAATGCTGAGTTTGACTGGAACAAACAGTAGTAGGGAGTAAAATGAAACATATAGATGTTCATTCTGTCCTTTGAATAAAAATCCTATCCAAAGGCTACACAAGCAGAACTTATGATTTTAGAAACCAAATTTAGTGCACCAGAGGTAATTGGCCTGGCAAGAAGAGCAAGCAGAAATCCCTGCCAAGAGTAAAAATAACCAAAACTATCGATGGTATAGAGCACCTGTGCAGAATGTCATAAATTAATACAAAATAGTTAATATACAATTTTCAACAAATGTCTGCCTTCTATTCAGCACCTATATTTCACACACATTCAGCTGGAGCTCATAAAATTTCATAAAACTGAGTCTATTCTGGAGAAAATATTGATTCTCTTTTTACTCCCAGAGTGCATAGCCTTAGAACCTATATTTCTTTGCAGGTTCAATATATATTGAGGCTACTATATTTGGGCTGCAAAACTCTGATGACTTTTATATGTCATCAAAGAATGCCTCTGTGCCGCCATCTAGTGGTCATCCCACATTTTGCATTCCAGAAGAGGTAGTTCTAGCCAGCAGTGCATATGTAGTTTTAGACATTGAAAAGAATAAGGGTTTATGTTGCAGGTTCAAAATCAGAAAACATTACCTTTGCCCATAAACTCTCAGTTAAATCCATGGCCTCAAGTAAATAAGTTCTGACATGGGGCAATCCTTGTCCAATACTCTTTTTTCATCTTTGGTCAGGTTTCCTCCAATGTGAGAGAAATAATCACCCTTCTGTTTCTACTAATTTTCTGTCTTCTTCCAATTATGTCTCTTCTCTTACCCAAGCAGTGGGTGTATGGGGAATGGGCAGGGTTTTTTTTAAAACAAAAGTCTAAAATTCTATTTTGCATAGGATCGAAATTAAATTGATTAATAAATGCAACAGATTTCCTACAAATTAAAACATGGCCAAGACCTCTAATTGGACCTAGCAATTGAGGTGGATTCAAATCCTCCTTTGAAGAAACCCAAAGCTTGGCAGACAGAAATATGAGGGAGAGGGAGAGAATAGAAATCAATTCAGAAACAATTACACCAAATTACTACTTTTAACATCATCAGTAAATGTTACTTTTTGAAGTCTGTTGAGGGCTGGCTACGGGACTAGCACAAACCCACAATAAAGTAGCATCATATTTTTCTTTAAAACCCACAGTAACATTTGCTTTGATATCAGCAGCAAAAAACATTTCCTGACTTTGGTACTGATAACCCTGTCTGAATTCTGCATTCTAGGATAGAAACCTATAAACACAACAATTCTCCATTCCTTGAAGCAACGATCCAAAAAACTAAGAACTCCAGGCCAGTATTTAGAGCAGCCAAACTGAAGCTATGCAGAAGTTGAAATATTGAGCTAGATTGTGTCCAGCTCAAGGCAAAGCACAATTTGTAATGCGCAAATCCCATAAAACTTCTGAATTTCTCCCATCATTTAGAGCTAACTTACGTGACTGCTTTTATTTTATTTTTGAAATTGTGGCAATTTCATGCATGCACAAAGACAGTACAAGTGGTATAAGAGTTGATTCTTTTGTCATTGTTTAAATTTATTTTCTTTTTCTAACCTAACAATATTACAAAGAAACTATGCTTTGGCAGATTCTGTCTATCTTCTATGTCAGAAGATAATTCTCTGAAAAGTCAGGTTTGAAAATGGGCCAATCAGCCCAATGTTTAAAGAAAAGTGGAAATAACAACCCAACAAATTCCTACAGGAGAGATGATTCGGTGGAACTTCAGAATATTTATGACTGCTCTATTCTAATCCCCTAAATTGACTCAGGGCATACACATTTTTCCCTATGTTTCACGCTGCACATACAAAGAAATCCAAAAATATACACACCCATGAAATACATATGCATTCATTCTGATTAAAACCTCACAGACTGCAGCAGTGATAGGTTGCTACTGGATCGGTTCGCCCCGGATCCGGTGAACCGGTAGTGGCGGTGGCAGGAGGCTCCACCCACCCGCCCGGATGCTCCTGTGCATGTGCAGAAACATTGCGTGAACATGCGGGTGCGCATATGCCCATGAGCAAATTGGTAGCGACGGGTTTTGAAACCCACTACTGGACTGCAGGCAATACATATGCACAATTCTTAGTAGTTCCTGTGGAGAATGTGCATACATGCAGGTCAACACATGCAATGTATGTTACTTCATGCTTACTGTTCTTATGGCCACTGCAACCAAAGAAATTGGAGAGAATTCCAGAACTCATCCTCAGTGTGCTTTCCCTCTCTTGTTAATTTTCGCCCTTTCTTAGGAGCAAAGTGGCGGGGACTTACACAAAAACACTATTAAAGTGGTTTAGAAGACAGGCAAGAACTTGAAATAATTTATTATTTTTTCTCAGTGAATTGGAGTTATGTTAGAATGCTTATTTTACTTATCGCTCCAGAAAACAGGTTTGTCTGGTTTGTATTGTTTCAAACTCTCTAAATGTGGATTGGAGATAATAAAATAATTGTGCTGTGGAATTGGAAGCAGGAAACTAAGCATTCTTAAAAAAAAAAAAAAAAGCTTTTAAATTCCCATGCACTGCATTCAATTCCATAGGATTTGTTTTTAGGGAGAATTTGAAATGTCATACTTATTGATCTGGGAAAAAACTGGTTGAAGTCAGTGGGACTTTGCTTTGGATACACGTGCATAGAATTAATTTCTATCAGTGTTGGAAATAATTCTTTAAACCGGTGTCTCTCAACCTCAACAACTTTAAAGTGGGTGGAGTTCAATTCCCAGAATTCCCCAGCCAGTATGCTGGCTGAAAAATTCTTGGAGTTGAAGTCCACCCACCTTAAAGTTGCTGAGGTTGCGAAACTTGCTTAAACCTATGGTTTAATCATAGCAAAGTTCCTATCAGTAAGTGTAGTTAAACAAACTCAAGGAAGCCCTTGATTTCTTTCTGGCTTGTTTCCCCCTTTACAAGTCAAATTTATAAGCCAAGAAGAATATTTGGTTTATAGACCTGGCAAGGTTGCCATAATGTGTTTTTTTTTATGGCATCCTAGTACAGAGATATCCAACCTGCCTTCCCAAGATTTGTTTCTCTAAAAACTTGAATGTAGCAATAATGAAAACATCCAAATATTGATACCAAGTCAAATTACTAATGTAACAGAAGTGGCATTTAGAAAAAATGCTAAATGCATGACTAAGAAGCATACTGTTATTTATATTTTGATATGAAGGAAATGCTTTTGTACCTTTATTTTTTGCTTGCTGGGTCTGTCTAGCATACTGCTTGAAAGCAACAGACCAACTGTAGCTCAAGTTTTAGTTTGAAAATGATGGATTTTTTTAACTAAGTATTATGCAGCATCTAGGTTAATTGACATAAAATGATAATTCCCTGTTTATACATAACTTTAAGCAAACCACAGATGGAGTTTTGTAGGTTTAACCCTTTTATTTCATGGAGTGATTAAAAAGATGGCATCAGTGTGCTGTTTTTCATGGTTATTCCCAAACTCCTTATTTGTAAATGAAACTACTGTAAGGGTTTCAGGGTCTACATAGCATGATTTCTGGCAACAATACGGAAATGACTTTCCGGTGCTTCTTCCAGATTTTTTAAAAAGATCTTTTTAGTCTAGCCTAGGTTCTGCTATTTCCACATGGAGTTGTAGCCAAGTATCAATCATTCAAAACAGCTTAGTTCTCACGATGAATTTAAGTGCTGCTACCTATTGTAAATGGGATTAATTTTTACACAACCTCCAGAAGATCCATTTTTTTGTTGTTTCTGAAGGAAACTACTTTCACATACTGTAACTATTTTCTCTGGATATTTCCAAACTCTTTTTCAGGTCCTGAAAGAATACAAAAGTCAGATTCGCTATAAAATTTTATCATGAATTTCTTCCATAAATAAGCACTGATATTTTCGGCTGTCTATAACTATAACAAAGATTGATTGGTTGAGGTGTTTCATCTCACAGGATTTCAGGGAGTTCTATAAAAAATGCATAAAGTCCATCAGCATACAATAATAAAGAATAAAAACTGCTGTACCAGTTTATCTAGCCTGAGAGGGCTGGTAAAATCATCCCATTGGCCATTGTATGATTTGACTACTTTTGGCTGGGTTATCTGTACTCAACCATTGCTTTCCTAATTGAGCAATAGCACTTAGACTTATATACCGCTTCACAGTGCTTTAGAACCCTCTTTAAATGGATTACAGAGTCATATTGCCCTGAACAATCTGGGTCCTCATTTTACTGACCTTGGAAGGATGGAAGGCTGAGTCAACCTTGAGCCACTCAGAATCAAACTCCTGGAGTGAGCAGTGAATTAGTCTGCTGTATTGCATTCTAACCACTGCACCACCACGGTTATTTGAGCAAAACTATCTCATCTTCAAAACAAAAATCTTAACAGATTACTTAAAATTGTATTTATTTATTTAGCAAATTTATCCGGCTTCCCATTTCACATAACGTGGCTATGAACAGCGTACAAACAGAGCAATGACAATTTAGTTCTTTCGTATTGGGTATTCACTTTTGTATTCAATCACTATTCATTCAGCATCTGATGTCAGGCATAAGCCCAAAGATGGCACTTTGAAATCCAGTCAAGTCCAATCCTTTAGTTGCTTACCTAATGGATATAATTTTGTCAAACTAAAGCTATGAACTTCTAACTTAGACATATCCTGAGGGATTCTAAGAGGTGGCTGTCCTGAAACTTTTCCCCCCTCTCCGACTCAGCTCAGGATTATGCGGCCTCTTGATTTGGGCCTCTTTCTGAGAAAGCTCTGTGTTGCCAAAAGTCTCTCCCTCTGCTCCTGCATGTACACATTCTATAACATCTACTCATTCTTGATTTCTTTTGCACATACTGTAGGCCCGTGATGGCAAACCTATGGCACAGGTGCCACAGGTGGCACGCGGAGCCATGTTGCCTGGCACGCCAGCTCAGCTCCGGCGCGCATGTGCGCACCAGCCAACTGATTTTCGGGCCTTCTGGGTCCACCAGAAGTAGAGAAACAGGCTGTTTCCTGCGTTCGGAGGGCCTGGGGGAGGGTGTGGAAGGCCCGTTTTTCTTTCTCATTCCAGATCCTCCAGATCCTCTCTATGCATCTGGGGAGGGCGAAAACAGCCTTCCCCACCCCCTCGGAGGCCCGAAACAGCCCGTTTTCCAACTCCCCAGATGCATAGAGAGGATCTGGAGCCAGGTGAGAAAGAAAAACAGGCCCACTGGGCTATCGCATGCCAGGAGCCAGTCGCGTGCGCATGCGTGGGGCACATAGAATTATGGGTGTGGGCATGCACGCGTGAACCTTCCCCGCCCCCCGCCCCTTCCTGGCACACGATGGCAAAAAGGTTAGCCATCACTGCTGTAGGCTATGCATCCCATGCCGTTGTATTCAACTTTTTTGTTCATTTCTCTTAACACATCCAGCTTACTTACATTGACAAAGAAATTTCTTTCAGCAATCTTTAGCCACATATCCCTGTCTGCTACCTTTCTACCAGCATTTGCATTTAAAATTTTTTGTTTCCATCTTTATTAAACATTCAATCAAGGTATCCAGATGTATCTACTTTCTTTAGATGTGTTGCCACATCTAGAGCCAAGGTGGCACAGTGGTTAGAGTGCAGTACTGCAAGCTACTTCAGCTGACTGCTAGCTGCAGTTCAGCAGTTCAAATCACACTGGCTCAAGGTTGACTCAGTCTTCCATCCTTCTGAGGTCAGTAAAATGAGGACGCAGATTGTTGGGGACAATATGCTGACTCTGTAAACTGCTTAGACTATGCACTATGAAGCAGTATATAAGTCTAAGTGCTACTGCGATCTATATATCACTCACAATTGTTGTATCTTCTTTCTGTTAAAAAAACCCCTACCATGGTTTTAAGATACATGAATTTGAAATCAATACTCTTTATTGCATCATACAGCATCTATAACATTCCCTAATCCTTTTCTCTCCTTAGTAGATTGTTGAGTGATTAAGTTATAAGATTTAAGGAATTTTTAAGACTTAAGGAAATTGATTATTCTTTTTAAATCGCTCAGTCACTCATACTCTGGGTCATCTCCCTTACGAACTACTGCAATGTGCTCTATATGGGGTTACTCTAGAAGAATATTCAGAAACTTCAGTGCGTGCAGAATGTGGCCATGCAAGCTATTTTGCACTCCCAAGGATGGCACATGAAACACTTTGCTATGGAAGATACATTAGATAATTGTTTGCTTCTGGATCAAATGCAAGGTGTTGGTTATTACCTTTACTACATGGCATGGGGCCAGGTTACCTAAGAAACCATCTAATCATCGTATCATCCCATCAAACCTGTTCAGGTAGAGAAGTTACGTTATGGATCCGTCACTTTGACTGGTAGGATCCAGAAACTTATCTGTTCCCACCCTCTGGAATACTCTTCATCCAGAGGTGAGACAAGCCTTTGCTCTCCTGGCCTCTTGAAGGAGCTTGAAGGTCTGGCTCTGCCAGCTGGCATGAAGCTCACACTGAGCAGGTGATTGGTGCCCTGGCAGCCTATCTTTTACTTTTTACCTTATTTATTCTTTTATTGATGTGTATTGTATATGGTACTTACATTTTTACATTTAATAGTACACTAACCAGAATCACTTTGTGAGTTAGATGGTTTCTAAATTAGAGATAGGCAACAGTTTTGATCTTCAGATATTACTTTCATAAAGGCCCAAATTTTTAACTTCTATACTATCTGTCTCCATCAATGGAATGTCTAAGTTAGATGATTATTCATCAAACAAATATCAGGACTCTTGACGTAAAAGTTTATGCAGACTTTTATGCTTTTTTCCCTAGAGTAAGTGTGTACTATGTAAATGTGAAATAAGATGAACGCACATTCTATTCATGTTTGTCCTGGTTCAATGATCATAATGCCCCCTAAGGTGTTCAACACTGCATTCAATTTTTTTTAATGCAGTTAACAATCGTCTGTGTGAATAATTTTATGTGGAATCTAGATCTTGTAGTAAACAGCTTATTGGAAACTGCATTAAAGCATATTCCAGCTAACTATTCAAATAAATTTCCTGATAGCGAAAGAGGTATGTACAATCCTTTTATGGCTCATTACTTTGTTGTGGTAAAGGAACTTGTGTGTTCCAGTGTTGCTGGACTATACTTTGGGAGTGAAGACTTCCTGGAGAGTCACCCATGATGGGTGGGTCATGAAAGAGTGGACAGACTAAATATGATCCTGTGGAAAGGAAATGGTAGTTCACTCCAGTATTTTTGTCAAGAAAATTAAAGGTGTGTATGCAACAGGGACTATGACATCATTGTATTTTGAAGAAGAGCCTGCCAGGTTGGAAGACATATAATGAACTAGAAGAGGGCAAATAAAAATAGCTTTGGTACCTACAATGTGACTGGATTAAAGGTGAAAAAGCAGCCAGTGCCAGATGAAGCCAAAAGCTGTTCAGTGCTGCAAAGATATGCATAAGATTATAATGTGGAATATAAAAGCGATGGCGCAAGGCAAACTTGATGTTATCAAAACGGATATTGCATGACTGAACATTGGGAATGTTCAGGGACTTCAAAATTTGAGATAGACTGGAATAAGTCACTTTACATCTGAGAAGCATCAGATTGTCTACTGTGGACAAGAAAATCATAGAAGACATGGAGTAACCATCAATATTAATAAAAAGAGGACAAAGGCAGTCCTCAGATTACAGCACCCCAAATGACAGAATGATTTCAATAGGAGTCCAAGAGAAGGCAATCAAAATACAAAAGAAACAGAAAGGGAACAATTCTATGGCAAATTACCACACTTTGCCAATACAGGAACCAGTAAAAGGATGCAGAAATAGTAGGAGAAAGTTACCAGTAAATATGGTAGTATTTGGAATAATGTAAAAATTTGGCTTTAGTGTATGAAAATAAGTAGGAGACAGGTTAAAAGTTCCTCAAAGAAATATCCATTTTTACACTAAAAACCTTTTTCCAATGACTTAAAATGGTGAATCTGGACATGAAGTTCTTTGGATAGATCAAACTAATCAATCAAGCTGATTATATACTTTGCAAGCAAAGGTGCTGAAGCTTTAGTCAGCCAGCAAAATCAAGATCTTAACTTACTGCAGCTCAGATTGTGAACTCCTCTTTGCAAAATTATAACTTCCAAGAAAACAATTGGATCATTAAGGTACAGCCTACATGGTTATGTGGTAAAGATCAGCAATAGATTTAATGGATTATATTTGATTAACAGAGTACCTCAAAGATCGCAAAATTCATGATGTCTTCAGAGATGAAGCAAAACAAAAAACAAAAAACCCTCTCAAAATGCAGAAAGCAAAAGGCCAGCAAGAAGACTTTTAACTGATGCAGCATTTTGAACCTACTGTATCTAAAGAAAGCAAAAAGCAGAAGAAAATTTGCCTAAATAGATGTTGAATGCTAGAAAAAAGCAGGAAGAAACTACATGGAGATAACTAGAAGAAACTACAAGAAGAAACTTGTAGTTATGAATCAGGAGTGCAAAGAAATTGAAAGTAATAAATCAAATAGGAAGAACAAGATCCAAAAAGATTCCAGAAATAAAAAGAAAACCTTTACAAAGAAGGGCATGATAAAAGACAAAGAAGGCAATGGAGAATGATGTAAAAAAATGATGATGTGGAGGTACCACAGAAATTGATAATATAAAGATCTGGTCAGTTACTAAACTTTTCTTCTGGAAATTAAATCCTAAAAAATTGCTAATAATACTTAGCTTCCAAGATTGATGGAACACCAAAGCAGGCTGTTGTAAAACATTTTAAGAGATGTATTTTTTTTTCCTGGAAAGCTGCAAGCAGAAAACGGAGCAAGATTTACTGATGTCAAATGCCTCACCACATCAATGATTTATTTATTTATTTATTGGTTCGATTTATATGCCGCCCTTCTCTGGAGACTCAGGGTGGCTTACAATGCGTTAAGCAATAGCCTTCATAGTTTTGTATATACCTGCTTAGTAGGGCTTTCGGGCCCCCCTAAACGGTGTTCTTTATATATATATATATATATACACACACAAAGTCAGTTTATTGCCCCCACAATCCGGGTCCTCATTTTACCTACCTCGGAAGGATGGAAGGCTGAGTCAACCTTGAGCCTGGTGAGATTTGAACTTGCAGTAATTGCAGGCAGCTATTTAACAGCACTTTAGTCCGCTGCGCCACCAAGGCTCCTTTAGAAAAGGCTCATTTACTTCTAGGAAAACATCACATTTTGCATGGTAAGAGTTCTGCCTATACTTGCTTTCTTTTACAGCACAGTGCTTTAATGCGCTTACTATGCCTTTAAACTTTTGTGACTTATTTTACAATGTTACGTTTGTTTTTCTTTCGAAGGAGGGTTCCTTTAAAAATAAACTATCGCTTGGATCTAAAGGATCTGTATTTCCTAAATCCAAACCGGTGGAGTTGCCACTGTTTTTTTTCCCCCCCAGGATGAGATCCTGTACAGTACTGAAGCTTTTCGCTGCTTCGTTTGTAATATCACGTATTATATAATAAGAGAAGCGAGAACAAAACTCCGCGTGGGGAGGGGAGAAACCCTGCAGTTTTTCCTCCAACGTCACTCCTTCTCCGTATAATTCAACAGGAAGCATTTAAATCATATATTTTATTTATTTATTTTTATATGCCGCCCTTCTCCGGAGACTCAGGGCGGCTTACAATGCGTTAAGCAATAGCCTTCATACTTTTGTATATTTTTATACAAAGTCAGCTTATTGCCCCCACAATCTGGGTCCTCATTTTACCCACCTTAGAAAGGATGGAAGGCTGAGTCGACCTTGAGCCTGGTGAGAATTGAACTCGCAGTAATTGCAGGCAGCTGGATGTTAAATGCTGCCTTAGTAGGAGGCATTAGCCTCCTACGCCACTCAGGCTCTATATTAAATCTGGCCCGCGACAGTCTTACCGATTGGCAAGCAATAGGGATTGCTTTCTGCCTTAATAACGTCTCTCTTACTGCACACTGATTGCCTTCAGTTGGCGTAAAAGACAAGCCCCCCTCCGCCCCCGCTTCTGGTTGGGCCAGGTAGCGAGGAATGCCGTGACGTCACCGGGAGAGGCAGGTGCGGCCAGTCCCTCAAGGCACAAGAAAAAGGTACTCCCTTTCAGTGGCCGGCCGGGGATTGAGCACGCGCACTAGACAGAAAACGGACCAAAGGCAAAGGGAGGAGGGAAAGGAGTGAGTGAAAAAGGGAGAAAGAGCGCGCCCCGCGTGCGCGCATAGGCTCAACGCACCAGCTCCAGAAGTGGTCGCTGAGGGAAGCGTCCTGCAGTAGCTATTGAAGATAAACCCAAGTTGTGCTGGAGCTGCGCTTTGAAGAGCAGCTCCGGGCGCGATAGGTGAGTGCTTTGGGTCATTCCGTGGGCTGCAAAAGGGTGAGGAAGAGGATGTTCTGGCTACCCCTTCATCCCCTGGCCCCTTGCTGGGCTGCGACGCGGCGGGTGCAGGCGGGGAGGCGGGGGTGGGGAACAAGTTTTTGCTCTAGAGCAGTGTTTCTCAACCTTGGAAGCTTGAAGATGGGGGGACTTCAACTCCCAGAATCCCCCAGCCAGCGTTGAGAAACACTGCTCTAGACCTTGGGAGGGGGGGAGTGCTGGAGGTGTCTTTCCGCGTCCCCTCTGCCCGGGCAAAGGCTGAACTTTCGCGTGGGAAGGAAAGTTGGGGGGGGGGTTTGGTGTTTTTTTTTCCGGGTCGGCTGGCTGAGCTCTGCGGCGGGGGCGACAGCGAGCGAGGGTCCCTTGTCTCCGGACCTGGGAGACGCCGGCGGGCCAATAGGAAGCGCGGCAGCGGAGACGGGGGGTTCTCATTGGAAGGGGGAGCCGACGGTTCTGTCCCTTGCCCGGCAGCTCGCACTGCGTCCTGTCCTCGCGCTTCTCCGGAGGCTCTTGGCAGAGTGGGAACCGCTGCTGCGGCTGCCTCTGGGAAAGGACTGCAGTCCCGGCGAAGTCTTCTGCGGCTCGGCTCGGCGGGTCCTGACTCCTGAGCTCCTGCCGCCGCCGCGGTGCCCTCAAACTGAAGGGGGTCAAACGGGAGCGCGCAAATTAACAAGCCATGACTTTCCTTCTCCCCCCCCCCCCCCCCCGCACGGCTAAGGGCTTAAGAGCAAAGTTGGCAAGGATGTCACGGCTGGTCAAAGGGCTCCTTGGATTGATCTCTATTGCGCTTGCGCGAAACCGCCAAGTATGTGGAAAGCGACCTGGCCGGGTGTTGCAGTTTTTAAAATGAGAGGAAAGCAATCCTCTAATCCACCAATGAACGAACGCCCTAACCCGTACCTTATTTTCAGAGTTGACATATATTAGTGGATGTGTTGTGACCGCTGAGTTTAGAAGGCCCCTTTCACTTCTTCCTTTCTTTTCCTAAATGGCAGAAAGGTCCCAAGAGGAAGGGGAAGCCAAGCGATGCCCTCAGTTGCCAAGAAGTGGTTCAGATTTCATCCTCCTCTTGGACTTCCCTAAAAGCTTTTATTTATTCATCCTGTAAAAAGCACATCTGTGAAACTTAGATATACTAAAAGTGCATATGGCTTATTAATTGGTTCTTTCTCGATTGCTTTTGGTCATTCGCTTAAAATATTCTCATGGGTTTATTGAGAAAGGCTGAAAGGGGGTCTCAATTTGGATCCCAGAAAGAAAAGTTGAGTTCAAAAGTTCCTGCTTCAGCTTTCTGTGTAAAGTATTTTTTTTTTCCTTGAAGGGTGGCTGCTACGAAGAGAAATTATGGTCTGAGTATGAAACATTTTATCTGTTAGAATCAGTATGCAGAATAATAAAATATCTTCATTGAGTTCAGTGGCAACACTAAACAATTGAGCAGGTATAGTTTCTAGCAAGTTTAGAATTGGTTGTCCCTGGTGACAAATGTAAACAATGAAAGATCTATGATTCTGGTCCTGTAAATTCTCTCCCTGCCCTTTTTGCTGATGTCCTTAATAAATATTCTGGACAATTTGGTCTCCCTCTTAACAGCTTTTAGCTTAGAAAGTTTCTGAGTTAGAAAGTGCTGCTGTGAATAAAGATAATTTCCATGTTCCCCATGCTATTCTTGCATCAAATTGCTTCTGTGCAGCTTTCTTTCACCCAGGCTAATTAAGATCAGGTTTACTCATCACAGTAAATGATAGCCAGGACAGGGTTTGTATTGAACCTGGTTATAATTAACTGATACTTTATCTCTTCCATCCATGCATTTAACATATGCAGAAAAGTTCAAAGGGACACAGCAGAATTTTAGAACCAAGAATGGAATTTCTAAAGATTGTAGAAGAAAGAGACAATTTCAAGGTGACTTGCTTAGGGCTGTAAACCAAGCTTATGAACCAAACTGTAAAATGAACTGCTTTGTGTGATGCTCCAGGCTATGGATGATTGTGTGATTAAAACAAGTGGCTTGGATATGCTTACTAGCTTTTAGTTAAGAGAAATTGTCAGATATGCAGATTTCTGGCTTTCTGAAAAGTGTCAGGTTGCACTCTGCATTTCTTTCACATCCAATGAAATGCCCTTTCTCCTGCAACAGGGTTTCCCAACCTTGGCAATGATAAGACACCTGGACTTCAACTTCCAGAGTTCTGAGAGTTGAAGTCTGTACATTGTAATGGTGTCAATATTGGAGAAACTGTATCCTACAGAGACAGTTGCATTCTTAACTCATATCTCCTTTACCATTTTTAAGCATTCTGCAGTGCTGAATAGTGAACATAGCAAAGAATAGTGACTTCCAGTAGGATCACAATTGTACACACTACAGGTGGTCTTCTAGCTGAATGAGGAAACCAGTGGTGTCTTCAGCTGGCCAACATGGAAGGAGATTATGCCGCCTCTTCCCCTGCATTTCATAATGAAGAAGAAACCATTCATTCTCTGGAGAACCTTGAAAAGTAATTCCGTGATCAACTCAGAAAGTTTGAGGTGTGTGTGTCTGTGTGTGTGAGAGAGAGAAATTGGGGAGGCCAGGTGCCATTTTGAGTTTTGATTACAAAAACTGAGGTAGTATTTCTGACCAATGGGAAACTACAATATTTTCCCTATAGTTCCAAAGGAAATGCTGCAAAATTATTTTTGAAAGGTTTCTTCTGGAAAAATAGTTGAGTTGCAAGATAATTGGCTTGGCTTACAAAGACTTCTGCAATTTCAGGGTATTGTGGGGGGAAAGAAACTTGGATTGGTGAACCCCTTGTATGTCTTATACATTAATGTTAATTTGCAAATTTAGACATGCAATCATATAGTACGAAGTCCTTTATAAATAAAAATTGATGTAAAATGCATAATTCTCTAGAATTTCAATATAATTTTCAGTCTTAACAATGTTCAATATTCTAATGTTTTTCCAACATTTTTTCCTTGGGAAAAAAAATCAACTTTAATAATAATACACATGAAGAACCACTTGAATACTATCTGCATTGACAAAATTACTGATGGTCAGTTGTAAAAGGCAATTTACTTGGAACAGCTTACATCTTGCTACATCCTCTAACAACATCAAATAACATTAGCCTTGTAACCAACTAGCTGGAAGTAAGGATAAAAAATAGATCTCTTAAAAAGCAAGTTTTTGTTCACAAGTAAAGGCAAACTTCTCTCTTCTCATTTTACTGCAAAAGTCTATAAAAGTACTTTGATAGCTTAATATTTGTCTTCTTCATAGTTATCTGCCTGATTTAGTTAATGACTGGATTCCTAAATTATGTTAAGGATTTTCATATTTTGGGTTTTCATGTTGAATTTGGAATCTAGTTATTGTAATATATAAACCATGGCATGTTATAGTGTATAAATAAGGAAGGTTGGTCTTCACTAACTAACCTATTTTTATCCGTTCTGGAAGGGGATATTGTCTTTGATATTTTTTTTTGTCCTATATTATTTATAGTATCAGTATAGTACACAGAAGCGACTGGAAACATTTTAGTGATAGAAACATGTAGATTAATGGAATTGATTTAAAAGAATTACAAAAGAAGCTAGTAACATCTGTTTCATTGCTCAAGTTTAAGGAACTTAATATTTCTACCATATTTAGGAAGATGTGATCTACTTGAATCAGTTTATATATTTCCTGACAAGCCAGGTATTGTTCTTTGAACATGGGGGATAGTCTGTGAATTTTGAAAGTTCTAAAAAGATTGGAAGGTCAGAAATCATTGAAGCCCAATTATTAATTGTATCCTTAATAACTAAGCTACAATTGGTCTGTGGATACTATGGATCCCATAAGATACTAGTGAGTATCAGAAGGGTTCAGTATGCAATTTTTATTTTGTGGAATTCTGGGAGTTGATGTCCACACATCTTGAAGTTGCTAAGATTGAAAAACTTGCCTTAGAGTAACAGGAGCTTGCAAAACAAAAACTTATTCAGACATGCTTAAAACAGATCTTGAACTGTTTGCCTCTTTCCTGTAGGATTAAAATGTAATAAACAAGGCATTTTGCTAGTAGTCAACTGTTTAAACATGATGACTTCTACCAAATTATTGTGCCTTTTGACTGGTAGTTTGATTAGGCAGCTTGGAAAAATGCTTAGTTGCTTTGAGTACTTGTACTTCCTTTTGTTTCTATTTATATAAAACCCTGCTGGCAAAGATACAGGAACCAGAAAGGGCACTCACTTTGAATCTGATATCATTGTTTTGAATGACTTCTTGAGGCTCACTAAGAAGTTAAAGGATCAGAAATGATTTTAAACCCTGTTAGCTTAAACACTTACCCGGTAATCACTTTGAAGACATGAAACACAATAATCTCTGGATTTAATCAGTTTATTCAAGACAGTAAGTGCCCTGCTTCAGAATGCTGGTATCTATAATGCCACTAAGTTAAACATTTTCAGGCACAATTTGTAAATTTGTAACAGTAACTTTATTGCTGATTAGCCCATAAACCATATTAAAATACAGACTATAAAACACAGAATGTTAATATGTAAAAATGGAATAAAAACAAACAAAAAAATGCAAATCATATTTATATATCACCTCTACAATTAACCCCAATCAGGCCCACATTTTCGGATCTCAGCTACTTTATTCAAATAAAGGGCTGTATTATATGTGATTTTTGAATTATGATCACCCATAAAATATGTTTTAATATAAGGATCCCAAGTGGTTGTTTATCTAATTTGCAGTCCAAGATAGTGATATCTCTGTCTCTCATACAATTATAAATTTGTCATTAAAATCAGGTTACTTTATATATTTTAATCTTATTAAAATATGCAGGTATCAAGGAAGAATTTATGTTAAAATTAATATCAACATTGCTGTCATTTCAGTATCTCATAATGTTTGGTTGGTGTTTGTACTACATGAGGAATGTTGCATTCAGATTGTAGGGTAAAGAATGGAACTCAATTCTGATTAAACAGGCTTTTTTCATAATTCTATTTATTATTTTTAACAATGATTAAAGACTCACATTTAGTAAGATGGCCTATATAACTTTGAATAATATAAATAATAAATTATCCAGTTAATGCTTATTTATAAGCTTGAATATAGTCAGACATCATGCCCTGTAATTTGCTTAGTTATGACTTATTTAGTAAAGCCCATTGGCTGAACTCATACAACACACTTTAAACATGCAGCATTCATGGTTTGCAAACCAGAATTGGTGATTCATACAGCAAGCCAGTTCAAAAGAAAACAAATATATTTTGGCTTTTCATGATGTGCATGCTAGCCACACACAAGCTGATTTTCAGCTCAAATTAATTTGTTGGAAACCATGTACAAACTGGTTCTAAAATGACCAGATTAGAAACAGATCCAAATGTGAGTAATGTTCAACAAAACCAATACATTTTGGTTGAACATACAATTGCTGCTGTTTTTTATCAAGTTTTTGCTGAAATATGATGAAAAATATATAGCATGTCCTCACTATAAAGAGCTAATTATTTGTAGTTGGAATTTCATTGTTTTAATAATGTAGTACTTGATTTTTTATTTGTTTCAAAGGAAGGAAGCAAATCTTGACAAGGCTTTGTTCTAGATCTTCAAAATGTTTGCGGAGAAATCTGTGTGTAGCTGTTTCATACACGCACTATCAGACTCTCACTTCTTATATTGTTGATATCAATTGTTGAACAATCCAGTAATATACAAGCTCTGACAATTTATCATTGTTTGCATTTATCCAGGAAACAATGTCACATATACCAGAGGTGATATTTCTTAAGCAACATAGAAGAGAGTTTGATTTAGATAAAACTGTGACCAAATATGAATAATTTCTCACTGTGTTACTTCTCTATCCAGTTCATTTCAATTGGCAAATGTTCAACATCACTGAATTTTTGAATTTAATTGGGATTAATAAACGAGGACTCTTCTGTATGGCTGCTGTTTTCAGTCCTGCTATCTCACCACTGATTTAGTTTAACCTATTATAGCTCTTGCCATCACCATATTCAAACTTGAGATCTTGTGTGTGAAACAGTTGCCCCTCCAGCAAACTGGTAGAGGATGGCAAGAATGCCAGCCAGCACCCAGCCTTTTCCTGTCCTTGCACTTAGCTTGCCATGTGATGGAATTTTTTTCTGCTATTATTTCAAATAAATAAAACAATCGTGTTTGAGAAACAATACCAAAATTGTCTTTCTACTTAGTTTAGTAACATTGATGGGACAGCTCTGAGGCATCAGCCTTAACAGAAGGACAGAGATGGAAGGTGAAATGCAAGAAGAGTTTGCAGCAATGGAAAATAGGCTGCCACTAATTACAGAATTGTTTTTCCAGCCACTTCTTCTGTGAGGTAGTTGAGATGGTTTCTTCAAAAGAAACAGTTTTTCTTTTGAAGAACAGTGATGATGTGGGTGCAGAGAGATGCAGCTCAGGCATAAAAGCAAACACACTATCATTTTATGGAAGTTGCTTGAGTTAAAGAAAATATAATTGAGAAGTAGGAATCTCTTCATTTCAAAATGTTACAAATGAATGGCAGACTCAACAACATGCTAAATTGATCATCCACCGAGCCTTTCATTCTCCACTCAAGATTATTTAGGCCAGCATTTTCCCTTAATTTGGTAAACTTGTCTGTGTTTTCTTTCACATCCTAATAGATGTTCCCTGCCTTGGCGATGCCAGCTTTTGAATGATAGTATTGTCTTCCTTTTTTACAAGCTTACCAGCTTAAAACATTTTTTTCATTCAACATTTTCATAAACATTCTGCAATTAATTAAAAAGGCTAATTAAAAATGTTAATTCTATTAAGAGCATTATTAATAAAACAACATAAAGGAATGTATCCCTAATTTTCCTTACTTTTTCTACCTTTTTCATGTGGTATCCCAAAATCTTATGTCTGCATTTTTTTAAATTCTATGCTTGTTTCTATAATGGCATTTGGTTTTCTTGCAGACTAGATGACTGAGAATCCTCCATAGACATTTTCTTCACTTGTTTTCTTTTTCTTCATGAATGAATTAGAAAATCATTTTTCGCTTGAAGGAAAATAATTAGTATTTTTATCACTTAAATTAGAATGTATTTTCTTCTTCATTCACTACTATATTTTTCTAATTTAATCACATTTCTGCCTTAATTTACAAGTACATCTTTTCTCCTTCATCTTACTGAAGTTTCTAAAGTGATGTCAATCAACTAAGGACAGATTTACATTCTTTGTTATTCTTCCAGTATCAAATAATACTCATATCAAATGTGTGTAAAGCATACTAGAAACATATTTTCAAAAGGATAGAAAAAGTTAGATTAAAATACTGGATCAAATTTTTAACATTTTAAGGAGTCATTTAGCAAATAACTGTCAAAACTGTTGGATTGTTCCCAGTTTACTAGAAAACATTGCTATAAAAGTTTATGAAATCATTCTTCAAATAAGTAGATCTCTACTGTATGTCAACAGCTTAGAAAGTATTTATGTTATCCATACGCTCATACTAAGGTGTGTTGAATAAGGACAGATTACTGTGTAAGATCTTGCATGTGATGGCTTTATTATTATAATTCCTACATTAAAACAATATCTCTTTTTAATTGCTGTACACCATTTTACTGAAATCAAGAATTTCATTCACATATAGATATATTGATGTTTCACTCAAAGGGAACTGTCTACTGTAATCTAAGGACAGTACAGCTCCATACGCCTGAAAATCAATGTACAGGTAATCCTTGAGCAGTTGCTTAGTGACTGAATTTACCTGAAAGGGGGAGACTTAAGACTTAGATCCAGAGTCCCAATAGTTCCAGTGGTCACATGACTGCACTGTTGGTGCTTGCCATCACAGCCATATTGATGGCCATTTGTAGCATAACTTGATCACATGACCACTTTTTACAATGGTTTCCTCAAAAATCAGCATTTAATTACTGTTTTCAGCAAAACCTTTCCATAGCAAACAATGGATTTAATTAATGACTGCCATAAAAACATTGAAAAATTGGATTGGTCATGTGCACAATCTGTTTTACAACCATTATGACTTGCAATTATAATGGGCAGGCTCCACTGTGGTCATTCTCAAGGACTACCTGTATCTATACATTGTCTACATTTATGACATTTATTTTGACCAACATTTATATTGTATGAAGCTTCATAGAATAAGTAATAAATCCTGTCATAAAGTCAGTTATTAAATCCAAAACACTTCTTTCAAATTCAGTCATTTTTTTATATCCAAAGTTAACTGGAATGATTATAATTAAGTATTTCCATTTCCTCAATGAATTACTATTTCACATATAGATAATGCTTTGATCTGAAATAGCATTGTGAAATTTTATTTTAATATTTTATATTTAGATTGCTTAATAAAAGTGGTATATATTAAAGCAGAGATTAAAAAATCAACATATTTAGAGAGATGTGAGAATTTCTATGTTTTAAGATTGGTCATTCAAGAGCCTTGGTAGTACAGTGGACTAAAGCATCCTGTTATTAACACCAGCTGCCTGCAATTTACTGCTGGTTCGAATCTCTCCAAGGCTCAAGGTTGACTCAGCCTTCCATCCTTTCTAAGGTAGGTGAAATGAGGACCCAGTTTGTGGGGGCAATAAGCTGACTTTGTATAAAATATACAAAAGTATGAAGGCTATTGCTTAACGCATTGTAAGCCGCCCTGAGTCTCCGGAGAAGGGCGGCATATAAATCAAATTAAAAAAAAAAAAAGTTTTACTAATTATATAAAGATCTTCATGACCTATCTTCTCCCAATCAGATATGATATAAACACACCAGCATTTTACTTTGTTCAATAAATTTATAATTATAGGTTTTACCTACTTTTTGGAGGTTTATCTGTGAGAAAAAAAATGGATTTTATGGGGATCATTTTTTCAACTACAGGTAGTCCTCAACTTACAACTGCAGTTGAGCCCAAAATTAATGTTGTTAAGTGAAAAATTTGTTAAGTGAATTTGTCTCATTTTATGACTTTTCTTGCCACATTTGTTAAGTGAATCACTGCAGTTGTTAAATTAGTAATATGGTTATTAAATGAATCCAGTTCCCAATGAATTTGCTTGTCAGAAGGTCGCAAACTGACTCCTGAACACTGTAAACGTCATAAATATGAATCAGTTAAGCATCTGAATGTAAATCACACGACCATTGGGATGTTGCAATGGTCATAAATGGTCATAAGTCGCTATTTTCAGTGCCATTGTAACTTTGAATGATCACTAAATGAACTGTTGTAAGTCAAGGACTACCTGTAGTGAGCAATAGATGGCTACAAAGTTAAATTAGAAGATTGCTGTTCCATCTTCTTTGCTTGGCAATTTTAAAACTGCAGAATTTTTTAAAAACAGAAAATGATAACCAATATCCTTGGGTCAAGCTCTATGATTTCATTGTAACAGTTCTTAGGTCCCTATCCTATATTTAAAAAAATTAATTTATGCTACTGATGTTCATGATAAAGTATTCTGCTATAGGCCTTTATTATATTGCTTGAAATATTTGTTGACGTATTTCTTCTCTATTCCTATGTACATGCATTGATGTTGATTATAACTCCAAGTGCTGTAATGTAAAGACGGTTGGTAGTTATCGACATGGCTATTTGCTAAAGCTGAATTGAACTGATTGTGGCAAAGTGTACATTGTAGCTGTTTGACATATGAAATTAAACACCTGCACACTTATCTGCAGTGCTGGTGGGACTCAAGAGTAAAAATTGCATGAGACTTTTTACAGTGTAATTAAATAAAGGTAGACTAAGCATATTGATGGGAGAGAGAGAGATTCTGTAGAGGTCATTCCGTAATACCCGTAGAAGTTATATTTAGGTCTTGTGTATAACAGAGTCCAGCTAGAGTAAAGCTGCTATTAATATAGTTAAGTTATTTATATGCAACGTTTTGTAGTAAGAAGATAGTAATATTGCTTCTCCCAGTCTCTTAGACACTGATTCAAGATCACTGGAATTATTCCTTTGCCACCAGTACTCGCCACTACTATTATGGTTATTTATGAAGGTGAACAATCAGGCTAAACAGTAAAATTCAACTTGTTTAGCAAGCTTTCTATAGCCTTACAAAATGAAATTCTGCTTGTTGACTTGCTAAGAAAAACACTGTTCATGCAGATTGTTTGTATGAAGAATAAATGAAGCTTAGTGAATTAAGGACCTAATCTACTGTTTCTCAATCTTAACAATCTTAGGTTCTGTGGACTCCAACTCCCAGAATTCCCCAGCCAGCATACTTAAAGTTGCTAAGATTGAGAAACACCTAATATTTTGGAAATATATAAAGTAGTTGTGGATATTTTACTCAGATATGATATCTGTGTAAAATAGGCATGAGCAGGTTTCAAATATAGTCTAATGTTCTTGGACAATCTAAAATTTACCAGTCAGAGACTGGTACAAACAGGATATGGCTGAGATTAAATAATGCTGAGCCAAGAATCTGTTCTGAATACTAGAATTAAATGTTCAAAGTCTTTAAGTAGTAAAGCCTGATGGCTGCTCTTATTAACTTAACAAGACTTGTTTACTCCCAATTAGTTACTACAAACCATATCATGACCTATATTAAACGATATACTATACTAAATTTGCAAATTTGGAAAAGACTGTTGGGTTATAATATTTATTAAATTTATATGCTGCCCACCTTACTGTTGAAGTGACACTCTATAGTATTGTAAGTAAAGGGTTCTGGGACAAATCTTTCTATGAAAAAGATGGGTTTTCCTCTGACCCACAACTGAAAGCTATGAGAGATGAGTGGTATGGTAATAAACAGAATAATAAACAACAAACAGAAATAGAGATCTGTTTTGTTTATGTGACCCACCAGTATATGTAAATCATTAATGATCTGACACCATATTTTATTTAATAGTAACAGAGTTGGAAGGCACCTTGGAGGTCATCTAGTCCAACCCCCTGCTCATGCAGGAGACCTATACTAGGGATTTGAACCGCCAAACTGCTAACCTTTCTGATGGACAAGCTCAGCATCTTAGCCACTGAACCACCTAAATAGGAGATAGCAAGTTGGAATATTGCTAATACATAGTCTACAAATATATGAAAATTGTCATAGAAGCAGGAGTAGATTTTCTCTCTACTCCTCAAAAGGGCAGGACCAGAACAAATGGGTTAAAATTAAAGGAACAAGATTCGGGTTAGTCTCAAGAGGAACATGTTGACTGTACAAACTGTCAGTCCCTATGTTTATGGTAGTACATTGTAATGGACTATTTCCTTCATCCAAGTGTCCCAAAAATCATACTGAGAATATGAACCTAATTAGAATATTAGGGTTTCCTAGGCAGAAGGAATAATATTAAGCAGGTGGAATGTATAGAAGTCTAGACAAGACGGGTGGCACACAAATTAAATAAATACATAAGCACGAGCTTGCATTCAAAATCTCACTAAATTAACTATTTTTAATTAACTTTTGGTGGAAAGGGGTGAAAAACTCAGGATCTACCAGTTCTTCTAACATGGGTATACATTTCACATATACTGTAAATCAGAATTTCTTCCAATCACTGTAGCAGTTACAAAAGAAAAGAGCATAAATCAAAACTCAGGGTTCAGTTTTGTGAAGTTTGTTTAAATCATCTTCTGTGGTTGGGTGTAGAAGAGAGAAAAGTGCATGTTCAAAATTTAAAATGATTTCACTTTATTTTCTTGTAGGTCCTAGGCCTTAAGAGTCCATTCTTGACTATTTTATGCTGGAAAAGAAAATGGACATCCTGTTTTCCATTAATGAGCAACAGTAGCCTAACAAATCTCAATTTAAGGAGAGAACTAACACTCAGTTTTGTACCTTATATATAATTCTGTTGAAAAGTGTCTGACCATTTAAAATAACTGCTATAATTGTCTCAGACCAAGAATGTAAATGCTGCACAATGCCACAAAATTACTTTCCCCTTTTTCAGATTAAAGAGTTTAGAAAATTGCCTTCTCTAGCAGTCACTAAACAACATGGAATACCAGCAGTCTGCTGTCCTCTGCTCTTAAGTGTGCACTGGGCTGTTCACTTTACCAAGCTCTTTTTTCTGTATGTAAGTGAAATAGCAGAATTAGCTGTTGCTGGAGGCTATTGGATATCTATGTGTTACATCCTTATTTAAAAGCCATGAAAAGCTTTGCAAGAATTACTGGACCTTATATTGCTGGCAGACAACTAGCCCTTGATGTAGGGTTGGCAGCTAGTCCCAGGAAAATTCTTCTGCTAGAAAAAAGTTATTAAATTCTGCCTTGTTACTGCTGCACTACTGAACTGCTGAATCCACCCTGTCTCATGAGAGGAGCCTTTGTAACAGGAAAAAAAAAATCCACATTTTTCTTGCTCTAGTATTTTGTAATGTGCTGAAGTATGCTAGCAGTAAGATCTACAAACTGGAGAGAATTAAACAAATACAGGGAAGAAAAGGGAAGATGAAAACAAAAGGAAAATATTACTTTTAAATGTTGATATTTGTTGTTAGTTGCAAAGTCGTGTCCGACCCATCGCAACCCCATGGACAACGTTCCTCCAGGCCTTCCTGTCCTCTACCATCTCTGGAATCCATTTAAGCTCATGTCTACTGCTTCAGTGACTCCATCCAGTCACCTTGTTCTCTGTTGTCCCCTTCTCCTTTTGCCCTCAATCTTTCCCAGCATTAGACTCTTCTCCAGTGAGTCCTTCCTTCTCATTAGATGGCCAAAGTATTTCAGTTTCATCTTCAGGATCTGGCCTTCTAAAGAGCAGTCAGGGTTGATCTCCTCTAGGACTGACCAGTTTGATCGCCGTGCAATCCAGGGACTCACAGGAGTCTTCTCCAGCACCATAGTTCAAAGGCCTCAATTCTTTGTCGCTCAGCCTTTCTTATGGTCCAAATATGTTCATATTAGATTCATTCATTTGTGCCTGGTTTAATTTTGGAGTCTAATTTCACTGTAGAGTACACCACAGAACCTTTGTTTCATCTGTCATGAAATTTATTTATTTAATAAAATTATGAAGACTAATCCATGTTGTGGTTGAGCATAGTATGTTATCTGAATCAAGTAATGGAACTAGGTTATTATTAATGTGAAGAGCATTATTTACAATCTTAATTTGTGTTTAGTTCTATGAATATTACTTTAGTCTTAACTGCATGTGTGATGCAATCTGGAAAATAAGCTAAGATATTGTTAAATCTTCTTCCTAACCCCCAGATACAGAACCAGGTGAGTACTAGTATGTTTTCTTGAAAGAAATAAAGTATGATAGCATTTGCAATTTCACCTACTTTGGTGTACGGTAACAAATTTATATCTCTGTTTGCCAAAGTAAAAGAGAATTGGATTAATGAGATTTTAGAAATACCATGACAGAAATTCTTATATCTAATAAGAGCACATTGCACTTGTTTGGAGAGGGAAGATTTAAAAGCTGTAGCAGACTATATTAAGAAAATCATACTCATTAAGCATTAATATAAAATTCATTCAATTTCACAGGGTGATTCACAATGCGATTTATTAGTCATATGTAGCATTAAATTCCTTGGATTATAGTCATATAATTGCTTGCCTAGAAGTAAATGCAGGCTACGTTGAGGTTAGTGAGATTTCTGATTAGTTCTGAGTTGAATTAAGTTGTTACTATTATGCATTGATTGAATTATATGTACTATGGATGCTCTATGAACCTGCCATTATGAAAATACTTGTTAGGCACATATGAATCAAAACATAGCAAATGTTTACTGGCTCCATTATTACTATTTTAAAAGCTAATGTTTTGTTTGTTTTTAAATCAAATAACACATTTTGGATATTTAAGATAGAGGGGGCATGCTGCTTCAGTGGTTAAAGACACTGACCTTCTCAGCTGGAGAGCTGACATCTGTGTTCGAGACCCAAGCACTATTCAATGAAGTGAGCTCCCATTACTTGCCCCAGCTTCTGCCAATCTAATACGGTAGTTCGAAAGCATGAAAATGCAAGTAGATAAATAGATACCATTTTGGTGGGAAGGTAATAGTGTTTTGTGCACCTCAGTGTATACTCATGCTTGCCACATGAGCACGGAAGTGTCTTTGGACAAGGTGGGAATCAGGCATGACTGGACAGGGGAAACCTTGATCTTTTAAAATAGATAGATCCATTTTGAAAATGTCAATAACAATGAATAATGGATGATAAACTCAATTTATATTTTTTTAAACTGCAACATTTCTCTGACTTAGAATATTGCTTCCAATATCAACTTGCATCTTAGAATTGTTTTAAACAACTACTGTAGTATGATTTAAAAAAACACAATTTAAAGGAGAAAACTTCTCCTCCCCTGACCCTCCCAAATAATTAGCTTGACTATAGCTAATTATATACAGTACAGTAAAACAGTAGGCTTACTAGCACTGATGATATTATCTATTTTGGGTAATGAAACATCTGCAAGAAAACAACCAAGTTCAGAGTACCAAAGACCCTTTATTACAACCTTGAGCTGCAAATATTCACCTTTATTGGTACTATAGGCTATAGTGCAACAATGTCATTGAGACACATTAGCAAAACTGCTCCTGTGATAATATAAATGGAGGTTTGAATAGGTTTTTTGTGACATTTCATCTTGAAAAATAAAAGGAAAAATCGCTCTCTAAAACTTGTTTTGTCTCCAAAGTAGCAGCTATCCAATCTATTTGTAATTACAGTGCTTCTGTATGTCCTATACTAATACCGCAAAGACAGAATTTTGATGAGAAAACATAAATATTCTGAACTAGAAAACCTTGAGTCTACAGCAGGGATCCCCAATCCCTGGTGGTGTGACCCACTATCGGGCCACAGCCTGTTCAGAACCATGCCACAGAAGAGCGGGTGAATGTTTATTTATTTATTATTATTTATTAGTCGCATTTCTATGCCACCCAACTCCCTAGGGACTCTGTGTAGATGTGTAGCGGGTGATGAGCACATGAACGCAGAGCCCTATCTGTGCTTCTGCTCATGCAAATGTAGCTGTGGGTGTGTTCGCCCATCACTCTTGTGGATTCATTTCTCACCCCTTGCTGGTTCGCAAGACTGAAAAGATAGGAGATCACTGGTCTACAGCATAGAGCAGTGATGGCTAACCTTTTTATTGTCATGTGCCAAAAGTGCGTGTGTGACAGCAGTCACATGTGCCGGCACCCATAATGCAATGTGCCCCCCCGCGCACATGCGCACATGACCCCCCACGCTCCCCTGCGTATGCGCACGACTCCCCCATGCTCCTCCACCCCCCACATATGCACACGCAACCCCCACCCCATTTTGGGCCTAGTAGGCCACCCTGCTGTTACAAGTGCCTTGTATGCAGCTTTATTCATCTTTAGCATTCATCTCCATTGTTTTGTGATCCATTTCCTGCCTCTGTAGGATTTACCTCTGTTTGCTCCTATGAGGCACTTCCTGTTCCTGCTGTATGTATGTAGTATTTATATTCTCAATGGCTTGTATAGCATTTTAACTGCATTTTGATTAAAACTACATGAAACACTTGCAACCTCCTGGGGCCAAAACCGCACCCCCTGTGCTCCCCCCGCCCCCACACATGCCCCCCTCCTGTGCATGTGCACATGTCTCCCACATGCGCCCTGCCCCCCATCCCAAAAGCCAGCTGGCCGGAGGGAGGCGCACATACATGGTGAAGCTGAGCTGGGCGAGGGCTTGCGTGCTCGCAGAGAGGGCTCTGTGTGCCAGCTGTGGCATGTGTGCCATAGGTTCGCCATCATGGGCATAGAGAGTGAATGAAGCAGTTAGAGTAACTAGAATATGAGTTTGGACTTAAACTAAAAAAGATCACTAGTAGTCCTCATCTTACAACAGTTCATTTAGTGATCGTTTGAAGTTATAAAGGCACTGAAAAAAGAGACTTATGGCCATTTTTTAACACTTATGACCATTGCAACATCTCCATGATCACATGATCAAAATTCAGATGCTTGTCAACTGACTCATATTTATGACCATTGCAGTGTCCTGAGGCCATGTGATTCCCTTTTGCAAGCCTCTGACAAGCATAATCAATGGGGAAGCCAGATTCACTTAACAACCTTAACAACTGCAGTGATTGACTTAATTGTGGCAAGGAAGGTCATAAAATGGGGCAAAAGTCACTTAACAAATGTCTCACTTAACAAAAGAAATTTTGGGCCCAATTATGGTCATAAATTGAGAATGATCTGTATAGATTAAACTACCTTTATATATTGCAGATAGCCCCTTAACCATTATCCATAGGTTACTATTAATGGAATACGTAGAGATAATTCCTGATGTGGATTGCCAGAATTGTATTATGGCCACACTGAGAAATCTATACTGGTTTCCAATTACTTTTCCAGACAATTCCAGGGAGTAGTTGTAAGATTTTAAATCCTAAATAGTTTAGAGCCAGTCTACCTGAAATGTCATCTCACATTATGAATCTGTGACCAGTAAGATATGCAGGAGACACACTATTACAAATATATCCTTTTGCAATACCTTTTCTGAGTTATTTCCAAGAATGTCCACTGTTTACAGACAAATAGATAAGTTTTATCTATTTAACCAAGGCTCTTAAAATTGTTTTATGGATATTTTAATGTTTTTGTCCTTTATAATTCTATGTTAGCTGCATTGTTTATTTTGGTTAGATTTTTTTAAAAGGATATAAATCAAGTAAATAGTTATAGTGCAACCACAAACTGAAAAATAGTGATTAACCACAGAAATATGCAGAGTTCTTGCATTGTTGAGAAGAACTTTTCCAATACAGTCATGGATGTCTCATCAAAATAAAGTTTCAGTGAATCCAGAGGAACTTTCAGATTCAGATACTGTAACTATACAGTATTAGATTGTAGTTAAACTCAGCTTTTTAAAAAATATTCTTTTTCATCCTGTCATTCTTCATTGATAACAAAAGCACAACTGACACTTGTATTAAAAAATCAAGATTCGTGAAGTAAGTCATCCTCCCACAAAGATCGTTTACAAAAGTTAATGTTTTAGGGATAATAAAAAGTAGAGGAACATCAAAGTAACATTTGCTGCTTAATAAAAGTATCTTCAGTTTCTCCAAGAGAATTTCTATCAGATTTTGGCAAAGAATTATGTACACCATGAACTAGAACAGTTAATGAGTTTTAACTTTTTGCATCAGCAGAAACATGAACTGTCAGTTACTCTTTTTTTAACTAGATCATTTTTAAAATATTTGTTGTTGTGTGAAGCTGGAGTGCAGGATGTTCTTAACTCTAATCTGTGGTGTGTTTAGGTCCTTTTCTAAAAACCTGCAATCCAGGATAAGTGTGAAAAGTAGAGGTGAGTCCTTCCCTTTTAGCAAATCAGAATACTCAAGTGTTTGAGTATTGCCTGTCCATCTTTCTCTTTGAAACTGTAGAAGCATAGTTTTTGAATCCCAGATAATAATAGTTCTGCTATCAAATCATGCCTGCTTCTACTTTGGGACACCTTACTTTAAGTAAGATTAGATTTAGAGAAACTGAAAGAAGGCCTAGAAGGGCTACAAGGATGTATAGAATTGCAAATTAATGTTTATGTCATGAGACTGAGAAGTGGGTATGATTAGGTTTGAGAGAAGGCAGCTGAAGTCAAAAGTGAGAAGATGCTTTAAAAAAATGGTAATTTCCCCCTGTCCAGTCATGCCCAACTCTAGGGGGTGTTGCTCATCTCTGTTTCCTATCCAAAGGAGCCAGGATTGTCTGAAAACATCCTTTGGTCATGTGGCCAGCATGACTATTTGCCAAGATGTACAGAACACTGTTTCCACTGAAGTAGTGCCTATTTATCTACTAACATTTGCATGCTTTCAAACTGCTTGAGTTGACAGAAGCAATGGCATGAATTGAAACTCACCCCTTCACACAATGGGACTTGAACTGTTCACCTTCCAGTAGACAAGCCCAGTGTCTTAACTCCTGGGCCATGCTAGCACCTTCCAAATACCTAAAAGATTGTCCTGGATTGCATCAACAGACGGATAGTTTCAAAATCATGTGACGTGATAGCATCACTTTATATTAAGGCCACACTTGGAATACTCCATTCAGTTCTGATCACCACAATACAAAAGGATGTTGACATTCTATAAAGAGTGCAATGAAGATGATAAGAGTTCTGGAGGCTAAACTATACATTGAACATTTGAAAGAATTAGGTATGTCTAGTTTAATAAAGAGAAGAACTAGGGGTGATATGATAGTTGTCTTCCAATATATTAGGGGCTATTACAGAGAATTAAAAAATCAACCTGTTCTCCAAAGCATCTGATGGTAGGACAATAAGAGAGATCCAATCTAGAACTAAGGAGAAATTTCCTGACAGAGAGTTAATCAATGGAATGGCTTGCCTTCAGAAGTTGTGGATGCTCCATCATTGGAGGTTTTCAAGAAGAAATAGGACAGCCATTTATTCAGAATAGATAGGCTCTCCTGCTTGACCACGGGGTTGGACTAGAAGACCTCAAAGTCCGTTCCAACCCTATTATTATGTTATGTTAAGAGGAGGTAAAGACCTGTTCTCTCACTTCTGTCCAGTATCACTCCAGCATACTGGACAGAAGACAAATTAGAAAGGCTTTTTAATGACGAGCAATTTTGATAATGGAACTAATTACCAAAGAAAAAGATTTGTTTATTAAAGTTGAAGCTAGAGAGCAATTGGTGAGGAATGCCTTAATTTGGGTTTCTATGGTAGTCTTCTATTTACAACTATTCATTTAATTATGGTTCAAAGTTATGATAGCCTTGGAAAATGTACTTTATTACTTCTAGTAGCACTTACAACTGTTGCACTACCCCTGCAATCATGTAATCACAATTCATGTACTTGGCAACTGGTTTTCATTTCATTTACAGTGAATTGTAGCATCCTGTGGACATATGATCATGATTTATGATTGGCAAAAATGTCCAGTGGGGAACCTGGAATTGCTTAATAAGCATAGTAATCTGCTTAACCACCATAGTAAAAATGGTCATAAAATCAGGTCTGTCAGTGTAATGATTCAACTTATGACCAGACTGACTGAAGACCAAAATTCTGTATCCAATTGGTAGGTCTACTTTTACAAGCAATTGATGGCCAAATAGCTCTTTTCAACAGAATAATTCAACATACTTAACAATGCATTATAATATACCCTATTGTATTTGACAAACTAAAGAGTAGAAGAATTTGTGAAAGCAGAAAATAGATTCCAGTATAGTTTACTGGAAAAACTAGTATACTAGTTTTACTATAAAAAACTGGTTTCCATACAAAGCAACTATAGAACATTTTTGAATTTGCAGATAAATACTTAACTGAAAAGTACCGTGACAGTTCTGCTTCCAATATTTTGTCATATTGTTGCTTTGCCATATCACATTATTTTCAAATAGTAAGAAAAACTTGTTTCCTAAAGACCAAAAACAAATACATGAATCTTTCCCAATAAGCATTGCTTATTTTCTAGCTAAACTTTGTTTCAAACATATTGTCATTCCCCCCCCCAACTTCAAATAGTTTTCCTTGAGTGTGAGAAGACAGAAAAAAAGAAAATAGGCTGCTTTTTATATATTTTAGTAAAGAATCTTCAGCATTTAATTCTGACTGATTGGCAAAATGTTTGATGCATGCAAGGGACCCTTCCAACTCATTCCTGTTTAAGCAGGAACACTGAAAAATTTTCTCATGCTTTGGCCATTATTAGTAATGCAAGGTTATTGTTGGAATAAAATGTTATCTCTTTCCCTTCACAAGCAAACTATAAGTAAATCCTGTGACTTTTGAATAAGCTCCCCCAGGAATTTGCATTTTTGAAGTATCATTCCAATGGGGTTTCTCAGGCTCAGTGCACTTTATAAAATGAGTGCAAGAGTTTAATGTCTTTGATGAATGTGAATTCTTGGATCAATTAAACTAAACTTTTTAGCTAGCTGGAGGAGATTTCTGGCTTTACTCTGACTTCATGATTATTACATCTTCTTTTTGTTTCATGTAATATGAAAGATGTCCCAAAGCCTGTTTTGCTCACAGAAATTAATACTTGTTATTTTAATACTAATTGGAATTGTTGCAGTTTTAATGTAATTCTAATTTTGCTGGCATTATTGTATAATTTTATTCAAGAAACTCATTTACAACTATTTCAAAAATGGGTTTTATTCTTCACAATACTTGATTTAATGTTTCTGCTATGCAGATCTTTCAGGCTTTTCATCTCTGTGCAAAAAAATCTTCGCTTCTGAATCTGTATCACGCTAGCTCTATTAAAGATTTAAATCACTTCCACTTGCGTATGTTTATGCAAAGCATTATTGGTTCCTCATAGGCAATCGATTGATCCAGGCAGTATTAGGGTTTCATTTGCAAGAAGGCTAAAGTTTAAACAGGTTTGATTGAACATTTGCCTGAATTTGTGTCCTAATGATATAGTTAAGCTTGCTTGCTTGCTTGCTTGCTTGCTTGCTTGCTTGCTTGCTTGCTTGCTTGCTTGCTTGCTTGCTTATTTATTTATTTATTTATTTATTTATTTATTTATTTATTTATTTATTTATTTATTTATTGGTTTGATTTATGTGCCGCCCTTCCCCGGAGACTCAGGGCGGCTTACAATGCGTTAAGCAATAGCCTTCATACTTTTGTATATACCTGCTTAGTAGGGCTTTCGGCCCCCACTAAACGGTGTTCTTTTTTTTTTATACAAAGTCAGCTTATTGCCCCCACAAACCGGGTCCTCATTTTACCTACCTTGAAAGGATGGAAGGCTGAGTCAACCTTGAACCTGGTGAGATTTGAATTTGCAGTAATTGCAGGCAGCTGGTGTTACTTAACAGCACTTTAGTCTGCTGCGCCACCAAGGCTCTTGTTATTGTTATTGTTATGGTTATGCTTATTCTTAGCTGTCCAACCCAGATAGGTTGCAGTATCAACAGATTTTAGTGGGGATTTTGGTAGCTAAGAATACATTCAAATATATCTACTAAATAAATTATTATTTTAAAAAAGGGTATTATTTCTAAAGATGGTTCATGAAACATTTGGGTGAATCTCAGGCTATAGGTGCTGGATAAACCAACTGTACCAAGAAACAACAACAACAAGGGTGTAGCCAAGTGCACATTTCAAAAACACTTGTTATGAAAATATGGCTGGAAGGAACTTTGTGGTGTTCGTTTGCAATATGTCTGCTTCCTATGTAAAACACAGCAGGATTGACAGGAACGTGATCTCTGTAGTTGTTCAATCTGCAAAAAAAAAACAAAAAAAACCCACACACACTAATAAGAAAAAGGAGGAGGATTGCTAGTAATTATAGTCCTGCAAAGTTTAAATGCTGAAATAATATAGAAGGAAAAATTGTGCCTCTTGTCATGGTGATATAAAGAAAAGAAAAACATCCTTGAAATATTTGATTTTGTTGTAATAACAAATGATATGATAGCATATCAAAGAGGATAAAAATATACCAATTAAATTTACATTTCATTACTTTTCTGCTTAGTATCCTCTTTGGTAATATTGACTGAATTTATACAACACTTGAACCAATAAATAACCACATTTTATTCTTACAGGTTGTGGGAACTCAACCCCTATAATTCATTGGATTGTGCAATCCAAAATGTGGGATTAATTGAACAAACCATGGTTAATTTAAGGACTGCTATCTTTCCCTCTTTCTGCAATGATTGTGAAACCCAAGCTAAGCAATAAAATGAGGGGATAATATTCCAAGGAATATATTAAATATATATCACCTGTGCAAAGTCATTTTATATGTGTGTGCGGGGGCAATGAGAAGCATTTCTGTCTTGTAATTCAAGCATTTAATGAAGAGAAGCAGGAAAAAGAATAATGGTAAACGAGGGGTGCTTTTTCTTTTTTATGGTGCCTTCAAGTCAGTATTGACTCCTGGCAATTCCCTGGCTGAATAACTCCCTGCATTTTTCTTGGAAAGAATTTGGGAAGTGGTTTGCAGTTTCCTTCTTCCTAGACCTGAGAGAGAGTGACTGGCCCCTAAGACTGTCCTGCTGACTTTGTGTTTAAGGCAGGACTAGACCTCAATCTCCTGATTTCTAGCTTGGTGCCTTAAACACTACATCAAACTGGCTCTCAATACTGGTAATAGTGAAGAGAAATTCAAAACATTGATGACTACACTGAATATTTGCCATTTAACATCTATTTTGTTTTTTCCTTTGTCCAAACTTTGCCCAAAATTCTTTTATTTACAAACATTTCTATTCTTCTCAGTTCCAATATTATTTTCAGTTTTGTGCAGTTTTATAACATAAATGGAAGGGTGCAAAGTGGGAGAGGTTCAGCAAAATTGCTAATTTGAAATGAGAAATTCCTCATTTATACGATGTGATTAAATTGTGACATTTTCTAGATTCCTCATAACTTTGTCATTTCTTTACACAGTACTGAATATAATACATTGAGAATTTCTAATAACAGTTTAAAATATAACATCAGTTTAAAATATGTTACATTACAGAAAATAATGTAAACCATTAAAAATTGGTTACCACTATTCCATTAGCAATATAGTAACTATTAGTTAAAGGTAAAGGTAAAGATTCCCCCTTGCACATATGTGCTAGTCATTCCCAACTCTAGGAGGCAGTGCTCATCTCCGTTTCAAAGCTGAAGAGCCAGCACTGTCCCAAGACATCTCGGTGGTCATGTGGCTGGCATGACTAAACACCAAAGGCACACAGAACGCTGTTACCTTCCCACCAAAGGTGGTCCCTATTTTTCTACTTGCATTTTTTACATGCTTTCGAACTGCTAGGTTGGCAGAAGCTGGGACAAGTAACGGGAGCTAACCCCCTTACATGGCACTAGGGATTCGAACCACTGAACTGCCGACCTTTAGATCGACAAGTTCAGCATTTTAGCCACTGAGCCACTGAGTCCCTGACTAACTATTAGTTACTATACCACTATAAGTAACTAAGTAACTAATGGTTACTTATCTACAGAAAATAGATAATACAGCATTGCTTAGGGGATCCAAAACCCTTACTGAATCTAGAGAAGTATGAACAAAATATGATAGACTGTAATTTTCCACTCTATTGCATTGCACATTAAATGTAAAATGGATAAATTTATTGTACCTAAAGTAACACATGTACATAATTAAATAGATCTCTTCAGGTTTCTGGTAGGTCATAGAGGAATGGATAAGGTACTATAGATAGTTCTTGACTCATGATCAAAATTGGGACCAGAATTTCTGTTGCTAAGCAAGGCAGCTGTTAAGTGAGTCACACCTAATTTTACAACCATTCTGCTATGCTTGTTAAGCAAATCATGTTAACTGAATCATCTGGTGGCTAAGTGAATGCAGCTCCCCCCATTGTCTTTGCTTGTCGGAAGCCCAGATGGGAAGGTTGCAAGTGGCAATCACAAGGTGCTGCAACATTATAAATACATGCTGATTGCCAAGCACCTGAATTTTGATCATGTGACTGTGAGGAATGCAACAGTTGTAAATGTGAGGACCTGTTGTTAATCACTTTTTTCAGTTCCCTTATAATTTCAAATGGTCACTTAGAGAACAGGTGGTAAGTCAAGAATTACCTGTATAGCAAGTCAGCTTTCCATGGCTACGTCTCCTGGGGATGATGCAAACTGTAACCTACTGATTCTGAAGGGCATCAGGCTGATAGAGAATACGTAGGCAACATTTTTCTTCAACATGAGCAGAAGATAAACATTAACTAAGTTATTTCACCTTCCAAAAGTTAAGTTAAACTTCTGGAAGATAATTAAGCAAAATAACTGGTTTATGTCTATATTTCACTCTTCTACATTTTCAATTTAAATTATCTAATTTTACCCAGAAGATTTTAGGGATTCCTCCTGTATTTATTAATAAAGATACCGGTTTTTCAAAACTTGATCCTCAGATACAATTCTATGAATATATACCTATTTTTGTGGGTCAGAGCAGAAGAGTGTTAAACATTAACAGTGACTCAAGGTCAAACTCCTTTGTCTTAAACACATGTGCTTAAGAATGAGTTTATATTGTACCCGTTTGTTCTATTCCCCCCCAAAGTGTAGGGGTTTGATCTATGTTGGTACTTTGAGAAAGTAAGTTAACTCTTATTCCTTTAATTATTATTATTGTGTCCTTTGCCATTTTTCCCATCAAAAATTCCATCAAACTACTTACTTTCAAAAAATATAATTGTCTGAAAATTGTATATTTCAGGGATAAACAGCTTCTTTTGATTCTAATTCCCAATGAGAAAATAATACTCAATAAATAATGTTCAATAAATTATTTGCTGACGTCTAATACTAATTAGGGTTTTTCTTTTTTGCACGTGCTACACTAAGTATATTCAGAAATATGTGCTTAGTATAATATACAGTATACCCTGTCCCTGAATTATATTGCAATTTGTAGAACAAATTATAATTTGATCTAATTTTTCAATTTATCCAATTCTAGATCAGAACCAAATTTAATTGGGAATCCTACAGTTATGAAAAATGAATTAAACTGAAGAGGACTTTCTTAAAAATATAACCAAGACAATTTTACCGATTATCAGAATGACAGGACAGAAAGAATAAAAAATGAATGTGGAGAAAGTAGAGGAAAAAGTCTTGCAGTCGCCTTTAATCATCAGAGATGAAAATGGCAACAGATGTGTGGGTAACACCATTGGATCTTTGAATGGAAGCACTGTTAGTCAACCTCACCAAGGAGTAGAATATGAAGGCGGTAAAATATTTAAAGATACACCTGGGGTCAAAACCATTGCTTCAAGTCCATGCATTGAAGAGCAAGACTTGCAGAAAGCTGCCAGTGATTATATTTGCATGGGGACATCAGACCTGAAGGCCACACAGTACTCTTTTTCAAAGGAACAATTTTACATGGATGCCATGAATCAGACTTTCCTAGAGTCAGACAGCTGTGGCAAAGAAAGTCTTGCAAAGGAACCTTTTCAGAATTGTAGTACTAGGAAATCAATGTCTTATTGCCAGACAGATCTAATGAATTTAATGCCCCTGGCCTCTAAGGGAAGGAGCACTGTTGAAATCCAACATGCATTAGGAAGTGTCCAAATAGAACAGGAAGATGCTAATACAAATGAATCGTTAATTACAATGATAAATTTGGGGGATACAATAAGTAAATGTTATGAGATAGCAGTCAGTCCTAGGGAATTAGGTGAAACTTTCACCTGTGGATACTCTGGCGCTCCTAACCTAGACGTTTTCATCAATTCAAATGCGCAATCTATTCCCCTTTCAATGACAGAAGATGAGGTCACCAATTATATTGATTTAGTTTCACAGAATAGCGAACAGCCTGAAAAGCAAGGACAGCAGGATGCTGGTACTTATAGTAAGCAATTATCAGAACCAGAACAGTTTGATATGTGCAAAGACAAACATAAGAAATATATGCATAGCACTCCTGAACAAGATGAAAATAAATGGAAGGCTGGGGCTAGTATAGATGATGACATACATGGTGTTTGCCGTTTATCCATCGAAAGCTTTGATGAGCATTCCGAACAGGAATTTTGCGAAGATGAAGTGCACATGACCAAAATCCAGAATCTTTTCAAAGAAAATGAGGCCTTGTTGAAGGGACCTAGTGAAATATCTGAGCAAATACTAAATGATACCCCAAAGGCAGAAAGAGTTGCTCTGTCTGAGCACAATTGTCAAGCAACTTTTGTTGTTTATAACTCCCCAGCCAATGAACATACCTTGACTTCTCCTCCTACTGTGGGGTCAAAAAATGCAACTTTTGCTGTAGTTTCCATGCCAGATGATCCTGATGATGGATCTAAACCTGGAAAGAATACTCCCTTGGTAAAAGATCACCACAGAAGTCCTTCACTTAAAAATAATCCTGAACAAATTGTAGTAAAATCAACAAAGAGATCTCCTTTTACAGCTACTATAACCAAAGCCAGGAAAGCAGAAATTGTCAGCTTTCCAAAACCAAATTTTAAAAACATCAAGCCAAAAGTTGTCTCCAGGCCTGTGTCACAATGTAAGGACAGTGCTGCTCTAAAAATAACTCCAAGATCTCCTCAACTATCTACTGCTTCCTCCTCCTCCTTGTCTTCCTCGCCAAAGCAACCATCTTTTTTGTTTGCAGCACTGAGGAAAAAAAAGGACTTGGATAAAGGCACCAAAGCAGAAACACCTATGAATAAGACTCCTAAGCCACATTTTAATAAACAGCTTCCTAGCCAAGGTGTGCATGCTGCAACTTATTCTGAAAATGTTCCTCAGAAGGTTCCAAAACCAGTGTTAAAGCAGAATGTGGATCAGGTTGAGAGAGCAAAGCATCTTAGTCCATCATGCTTCCCTAGGGCTCTAATGAGCTCCCAGAACTATGGTGGGTCACCAAGTGAAGGGATGGATAATGCAGAAACTTTGATTCAGCCTTGGGCTGTGAGTAGCTGCCAGAGAGCTCTAGAAAACAAGCATTCAAATGACTGTACGGGAATTCCAAGTGAGACATCTACCCAAGAGGTTACAAACAATGGCCATAGACTAGTGCAGTTTTGTTCGGTAAGTTTATGTGTGTATTATGTACTGTATGTATGTATTCTTAATCTGATCTTCAAGCCATGTTTTTCACTGGTTGCATGTTTTATAAAGATTTATTAAAAAATATAGAATTTATTTTAAAAAAATAAAAATTCTAGTTTCCACTGGGTATTTTTTTTAAAAAATTTGAGATATCGTATGTATTTTTGTCCAGTACTTTTTCACTTTTTCATATTTACCATGCAATTTGGTTTGTAACTTAATAGCTACAAACTACATAGCTGCTGCCTTTTTCTACTTTAAACACTGAAGAGAAATGCTAACACAAAACTCACAAACTAGTTGACATGTTTTCCTTGAGATGGAGTCTTTTATCTTTTTTATTGAGGCTTATGCTGCAAAATTACATCTTATTAAAGATAAGATATGTCCATCCACTATAAGTCTAATACAAAAGAGCTAGTTTGTTTACAATTTGAATCTAATCTAATCATCTAATCTTATTGTAATCTATCTATGTCTTAATGTAGGTTGTTTTAAGAATGCAATTAATACAACATAGTGCTGCAAAATAACACTTCCTAGCTTTCATTTCAGCATTAACACCATTTCGTATTTTGCAAATCCTTTTGCCCTGAAACAAAAAAATATGAGTAAAGAATTTGGCATTATCAAACCAAACCAACAATCTGGTTAATATGCAGCCACTTACGTTTTGCAATGAGAATTTTTTAGCAAGCTTCCTTCCAGCAAACATGCTGATGCTAGTTAAAAGTATGTTGATGAGTCTGTCTTAAATATTGGTATAAAAATGATTGAGTGCTAGCATTACAAACTTAATATTGGTATTTAATAACATTTTAAACATATATATGCACATTCACAATTTAGATTCCTAGCAGGGGTTACCCCAGCACCCATTGATTGCTTCTACTCTGAATGCTGAGTTGCAAGCTTTTTGGGTCTCCATGAACAGCTGAAATTTCATGGAAGAAACTGTTGTTTCACTCCAATAATATTTAGGGACATTTGTGGCATGTCATGGAAAAATCTTGATGCTTAACTAAGTAAGAGTTAACTATAACGTTAGATGATTTTACAGCAACAGACACTTATCTTTACATACGCCAAACCCACACAATTAAGTGCCAGAAATAGTGCTGCAATCTTATGACTGTTAGTTGCCTTCTCTGCTTAATCAAGAATGCATGGATAACTATTATTAACAAAAAGTATGTATGGAAAATTTGAAGCAGACCTTACTAGCACATATAATCAACTGAACGATGTTTCATTAGCAGTAGTTACTCTGTGCTCTGCATTATGAGAGTAAGAATATACATGTTTCTACATTTATTCTCCCCATCTCTCTGTTTTTTCCATATGGTATTAAATCATGCAGGTTTCTTTGTCTAAAACAGACACCACACAAGGACAAGATTTTCCTAAAGGCAGTCCTGTTCCTGTAAGGAATGTACCGCCATCTAAAATTGCATTCCCTTCTAGGAGAGGAAGTGAGAATAAAAATACTCATGCGACCAAACTTTCATCTCCTCAAAGACAGATTTTATCTTCAAACTCTGGTGAGAAACATTTTTGTCTATTATCATTCTTGTACAGGATATATGACAACATAGTGTTTCAATTAATATAAGTTTGAAAAATATATTCAGTAAAAATTAATCGAATTGTCAGTGTTTTTCCTAAACACCACATCCCAAGTCAACAATCTAGTTGCAACTGTCTGTAGTCTGAAATGTTTGGGTATAAATTCTATAATATTGCATTGTACTAAGCCAAGGTATTTTTAATCATTGTTAGAATGAGCCATAAACTGACATATTTTGTTACAGTTGAGTTTACTGTGTTGTTTCAACCGGGATATGATTTCAGATTAGGTCAGAGAATGTGGGGGGGGGGGGGAAACCATGCAAGCACTCTAGACCAAAGCCCTTGCATTTATGTCAGTTATCTGTAGTTGATTTGTCTTGCTTTTACTCTTAGAATAAATTGAGGTTGGGAGTTTTAACTCTCTTTCTGAAGAATCACAGTTGCATTGTTACAATTGATTACCTTAGGAGCAATAGAACTATCCCCTTCTAGAGCCAGGTTGCTGATGTTCTGACATATCCATGCTACCTGAGAAAGGGATTAAATTAAATTCTCTCCAAATAATACAAATAAATGTTATTGAAAGGCTGGCAGTGGGAAATAAAGCTTTTTTATTTAAATCTAAAGATTAAGCTAGACCTTTATTAAAATTATATTAGGTTATCTGGAATTTTTTGGGTGGGTGGGTGGGTAAACCAGCAACTCTCAATTATCACGATCAATAGAATTTGGAGATCTGTAATTCTAAATTTCTCTGAAAGTAACCTAGTAGGGAAGGTTGATGTCAACTGTTTTGAGTATCATGTATATTTAATTTTTCTGTGTGTTTTTCCTCATTTGATAAGAGCAACAAACATTGATCAATAGGGGGTGAGATCTAGCTGGGAAGTAATGGTAAGTTCCAGCTGACGATCTCTACTGAGAAAATAGTTTGAAGCTGGCTTCCCTGCAGATATGAACAACAGACTACCCCAGCATATCAAGATGGTACTTCATAATTTTGGTGGGTGTTTGAAGTCTGAGCCAGGACAATCTCGAGGGAAGACTACCATATATGATATGCCCGAATTGAAAGCACACAAAGTAATTCTTCAGTACTTTGGGCCGTTGCGTCTTTGAAATAGAGTCAGTGATTAGCTTATCTACCAGTTCTTGATATGTTCTGTAAAAAATTAAAATTCTGAATATCTCAATATAAGAGTTCTGTTTTAGTTCACAATATTGCTATTTTTTCTTCTGTAGTTTTCTAACCATTATTAACTAAATGGTTGGCCTGGACATGAAAAACATAACTTTAAAAACATGTCATCATTTTAAAAGCATGCTAATGACTTGTTATCTAGAAAAACCTGTTTTAATTTGTCTGGCTTTCCCACCCTCTGTAAAATGGGAAGCAGTCCAAAACAATGTGCCTCTCTATGTGCTTCTCTTTCATGTTCAGACATGCTGTCTCTGTTTGTTTTCCTACCCTGAGCTTTGGTGTAAAATCTTTAAGTAGCCAATTTAATTCTCCTATTCATAAAAATGGCTTAGTGGGAGGTAGGTATAGAAAATGAAAATCAACTGTAACCTTAGCTTTTTATACACTACTGTATTTAAAAACCACAATTTATGTTCTCCATCTAATTTTATATCACTCTTTTTAAGAAGAAGAAAGAAATATAGTCATCTTAAAAGTAGGCGTAATATGAATCATGTTTTGTTTTGTGGCGTTTGCAGTAATGAATTCAGAGTTTGAACTGGGTTAACTTTTAGATTTTGGCTCTTACTTGAGACAATGCTATATGCATCATGGTATTTCAAGCTGATCATAGTTATTATATAAATTTCTCCCTTAACCTTGTAAATTTTGCTAGACACTCACTTTCAATTTGTCTAGTCATGTTTGACCCTTTTGAGAGCTGCAGAATCTCACTTTGGAATACAGTATAAGCAGTAGGCATTTTCAGTGGCAGCTGATTGTGCAAGTTCATCTCTATGGATGCTTTCTAAATCTATCTTATTAAGGATTTGTTATCTTATCCACAGATAAGGGATGGTTCCATTATTTCTAATTTCAAAGCCAGTTTCTATAGCCACAGGCAAACATTTTTATTGTAATAGTGGCTACGCTCTAAGACATTGCTTACATTGAGAGAAAAATCTTTGAATTGTATTAATGGATGATGGAGATTTAAACAACTCTGATATTACTATAATTTGTCTTAATATTATTAAGACACAAAGGTTTTCTCCATAATCTTAGATATATCAAAAATAAATGGAATATAATAAAATTGAGCAAATGCCTTCATTTAGCAGCAGAGATAAGTCAGAACAATTTTCCGTAACCTGCTGCACTCCTGGGGAAAAAAGATCTGGGATTGGTAGATAGCAGAAAGCATCCAGTTGGCCAAGGCTTAATAGAAAACTTGTTTTTAGTAAATATGATAATACCTAGAAAAGAGAGGGAGACCTTCACAGCTAAAGATCTCTTTGATACAAAGCTCAGCCAAGGACTCTAAATACAGAAAGTCCTCAATTTATGACCATAATTGAGCCCCAAATTTCTGTTGTTAAGTGAGACATATGTTACATCAGTTTTGCCCCATTTTACGACCTTTCTTACCTCAGCTGTTAAGTGAAACACTGCAATTAATAAGTTAGTAACCCGGTTGTTAAGTGAATCTGGCTTTCCCATTGACTTTGCGTGTCAGAAGGTCACAAAGGATGACCACATTACCTTGGGACACAGCAACAGTCAGAAATATGAACCAGTTGCCAAGCATCTGAATTTTGATCACAAGACCATGGGGATGCTGCAATGGTCATAACTGTGAAAAATGGTCATAAGTCACTTTTTTCAGTGTGGTTGTAACTCTGAACGGTCACTAAATGAACTGTTTAAGTCGAGGATTACCTGCATCTCCTTTTAATACCAATAGAAGAGTGGATGAAAGTTCAAGGTCTCAGTTGGGCAGCTTTGTATTCATTGGCTTCATGTTTTTAGTATAATTTAAGGCATAGGGGCTAAACAAATATTTCTTTTCCCTCACAGCAGTGCTCAGATACAGCTTGCTAACTGTTAAAGGGCCGCAAGTTTCAAGCTAAGAGGCATGAGGCAGTGTGAGCCAATACGGTGCATTCCATCCATAGCTAAAAATTAGCATGGAAAAATTGTTGCAGATACTGTGCAGACTGCTTGTAGTTAAAGAACGGCTGAAACCAAGCTTGCATGTCTACTTCAAGCTAGCCTTTATATTATGGCATATATCTAAACAGTTCACCGCTGAGAGATCTCGTTAGAGTGTTAGCTAGGAGTCTGGCTGCTCTCCATTAGCAAGTTGGCTATTTGCATTCTGAATTATCATTTGTTTTGAAATTATTATCTGGTGCATACATGGTGTGTGGTTATCATGTTCTGAATTGCTGACAGAAAATCTGTTTTTTAGTTATGATTCATTATTTATAGAATAAACTGAGAGGAATTAAATCTAAACATATCCACTGGCATTTGATAATAGCACAGGCATCTCCCCCCCCTCCAAACTTCATAATAGCTAAAGAGTTTGGCTCGTGTTCCTGCTTAAAGCTAGACATGACATGTTCCTTTAGTTTTTTTTTCTTTTTAATCCAAAGTCTGTCTCCCTGGGGAGACACCATTTCAATCAGAACGAAATGGTGCCTTTCTCTTGGGTTGATTTTTCTGTTGAAAGTAAGTTATATCCATATCAATATGCTTTAGTAATCCAGTTTTAAGCATTTGTAGATTTAGTAACCTTTCACTAGCCAAGCTGGTTAACGCTCCCTAAAGGCATGTCTTGTGCATAGCACAGAAAGATTATGAAGTAGTAAGGCAATAAAATTAAGACATAAATTAAGGAAAAGGGGAAAAAAAGTATTGCTAGTTTAAGTTTACTCTACATGCTATATTTTTCCAACTTTCAATACTGGAAAACGTCCTTTTTATAATGCTTTATATATTGCCTCCTGTTTTTCAAAACTCATTTTATGAATTTTATTTTATTTTCTGAGAAATAGCTAATATTCAAGGCCCAGTATTCTTAACACTTAACAGGTTAACAGGCCCAGTACTCTTCAATATCTTCATCAATGATTTAAACTAGAGGATAGAAAGGGAACTCATCAAATTTGCAGATGACACCATGCTGGCAGGAATAGCCAACACTCCAGAAAATAAGCTTAAGATACAGAAGGATCTCAACCAACTTGAATACTGGATCCTCTCTAACACAATGAAATTCAGTGGTGAATATATATATTAAAGTTTCTCTTGTACGTTCATGTGTTTTTCTGGGAGCTGAGAAAAAGCAAAAATGTGATCTACATGCCCACTGCCCAGCACAAACAGCCATATTGAATGACCCAGATTTTGTTCATTGTAATTTTTCACACCATTTCAAGTACCATTCTTCCGAGGAATACAAGCTAATCCCTATCTAGCTTTTGTATTCAATCTAGTTCCCTTTCCTTTTGGATTAAGTGAACAATAACAAAATTCTTCCAATTGTTAGGCATAGGTTTAGTCTTCATGCACATATTAAGCTAGTTGCACAGTCACTCTATAAACAAACTGCACCCATATTTTAACAATTTTTTTCCAGATTTCCATACTGTCTATTTCTCTCAGAAAGGGATTCTGGGGGTATACAATAAAATATTAAAATATAAAACAGTGTATATAAAAGTGAAAAAAATTAAAATTAAGAGGCGGAAAAAGATTAAAATTATTTAAAAGGTGAAGGGGGGGCTTTTAGGAAGCTAACTAATCCCACAGCTGTATGCTCCATGGGTGTCCTACATGGGGCAACAGAACCATGTCCTAACTCCTTTTCAGAAGAATGGGGACCTCTCTTACTGTTAAGTATTGAATGACAATTCAAACGGACCAAATAGAAGCGAGCAAATAGAGCGGAAAATTTAGAAGGACGTCAGTGGTTGAAGCCGGGAACAGCTCCCTTTAAAAGAGGCTGCCGCGGCTAGGCAATCCATTGCTATACCAGAGCTGAATAAACTCATGTAACTGCTGTGTGTGTCCTGTGTCTTTACTGCGCCCACTATTCTACATTGGCGATGAAGGTGGGATCTCAGAAGGACAACCGGACACCAGGTTACTGAACCTCCACGTGGCAATCAGCGGCCATTGAACTCAACGGCCAAGCAAGATGTCTTCGATCATTTCACCCGCACCATTTAACCCGACTAGAGATGGCAAACACTTATCTGGGGTCCAGGAGGGAGTTCTCGATAGCAGCAACAGTCCACCCTTTCCAGCTGGGGGAGGAAGGAATAAACATTCAACAAAATAGGCCCATGCCATCGGCGGAGTTCGAGAGAGTTCTGGAGGCGCCTCCAGGAGAGACACAGAACTTGACCTCTCACTCCAAGATCGCTGGAACAACTGAACTGCGCAGGTCAAGTCGCGCCCTGAAAAGACCCGCCTACTTGCACGACTACGTGGCTTGAGAGACTCCAGGGTTGGTCAATGCTGATCTAGAGGGGAGGGGTGTTAAATATTGAATGACAATTTAAACGGACCAAGTAGAAGCGAGCAAATAGAGCGGGAGATTTAGAAGCATGTCAGTGGCTGAAGCCGGGGACAGCTCCCTTTAAAAGAGGCTGCTTGCGGCTAGGCAATCCATTGCTGTACCGGAGCTGAATAAACTCATGTAACTGCTGTGTGTGCCCTGTGTCTTTACTGCGCCCACTATTCTACACTTACCTTCAGGGAAAGAATATTCCATAGGGCAAGGGCAATGGCAGAGAAGGTTTTCTTCCTAGTCCAACTCCACCAGTTGGAATTCTTTAACTGATGGAGTCTGCAACATACTTTCCCCTGCCTGAGACAGCCAAGGACTACCTGTATTTTTTCACCATTCCACAATGCATCATTTTCTTACATCCTATTGGTGTAATTCGGCATCCTTTTATTGCATTCTGTATTGTAATTCTTTTCACTACATTTAAGATGCTTCTACATCCTCTTTCTTACCGCAAAGCATGTAAAAAGAGGGCAGACTTTTGCTGACACAGTCATGGCTGTCATCTTGACTTTTTGTTAACCATACCCTGCAGACACATCTGCTTATACTGTATCCAATTACTTTTCCATTTCTTGGAGTAGTAAGTTTATCTTCTAATACTCTCTCATACATAATATTCTCTAATTTTGCTTCCTGCAGTCATTTCTGTTTTAACTTTTTTTTTATCCTTCCTTTTCTTCCATCTCCATTCATTCCCAAAGATTCATTCCTGATACCAATATATTCAGATTCTCTCATCACTGGTTTTCTTCACTAATTCTTTCATCATAAAAATCACGTTTTTATTTATTACTTTTCCATCTTTACATGTGAATATACTTAAGCTTAAACTATAGTTAATCAAAATGATTTCTTAAGCAGATGTTCCCCAAGCAGTTGTAATTCTCAATTGTTCTTGAGTCTTGACTAGCCCCAGTTGCTATTTCTCTTCTCTTTTCTCCATTTATCTATTCCTGGCAGCTTACCAAATATTTCTTTCTTTCTTTTTTCAGTTACATTAGATTGCATTAGTCCAGGATATTGTGGAATTTTCCCCCAAATTCATTTCTACTTGTTCCTTTGTCATCATTTTCATATTATACAACTGTCACCAAGCTATTCTATCTACACCTACAATAGTCTTCTTCTTCTTCTTCTTCTTCTTCTTCTTCTTCTTCTTCTTCTTCTTCTTCTTCTTCTTCTTCCTCTTCCTCTTCCTCTTCCTCTTCCTCTTCCTCTTCCTCTTCCTCTTCTTCTTCTTCTTCTCCTTCTCCTTCTCCTTCTCCTTCTCCTTCTCCTTCTCCTTCTCCTTCTCCTTCTTCTTCTTCTGCCATATCCATCATCGAATGTTGGTGATCATGTTGGCAATCCTATTTTTGTCAACAGCCGCATGAAAAAGTGCTGCTGAGTTTTGTCCAAACCAATGCCTAAGGTTTCGAAGCCATGATGTTCTTCTTCTGCTGGACCTCGTTTGCCTTCAATCTTTCCCTGGAAAGATTAAGTGAAGGATGCCGTATTTTTCTGAGTGTTGCATCACATGTCCAAAATATTCTAACTTTCACTTTTTAATGTCTTTGATGATTTCCCTTTGCTTTCCCAGGTGGCTTATCACCTCCTCATTTGTGATTTTGTTAGCCCAGTTTATACATAACAGCCATCTGTAAATCCACATTTCAAATGTTTCTAGTTTCTTCAAGTGGTTTTCTTTAGAGACCAACTCTCTACTCCAGGATAGAAAAGATGTAACCTCTGAGAAGCCTGATTTTCAGGCTATTTATAGTATCCTAGGAAGCATCAATTCATATTTTGCCACATAACTTTTAATTCATAATTTAATGTATACTTTCACCTTCTTGGATTTGTTCATCAATTCCATTTCATGAGATTAGGCCATGTCCAGTCAAAGATGGGACAGTGAAATGAAGTGTCATTGCCAGGTGGGTACATTGATATTTAGTTCTAACACTTTTCATTGATGGAATCAACTGAGAGTTGCTTTTTTTAAAAAAAAGTATAGACTGGGTTCTCTTCCATAATAATCAATACAGCATTACACGTTCTTTGCTCAGTGTAAGAACAGAATTAGTCAGCTTGAGCATGTTATGTCCAATAGGCCAAATTTGTTCATGCTATTCTATGCATTTTGGGATTTCTAATCTAGAGATTGCCTTGCAAGTCAACATCCTGCTGTGCATATCCTACCAGCAAGGAGATACATGGAGTATACTGTCACACACTTGCAGGCCAGAAATAAGATAGTCTGAACCATGTTTGTATCAAGTTGCAGGTGGAGTGTAGCAGGCAGGGTCTGTGTAAATTGAGGCTAAACAAGATCCTAGAAATAGGATTGTAGTCTGCCAAAGTGTATGAGAAGAAGAAACAAACCAACCCTATGCAATTTACGGTAATATAAAACCCGCTCTTCAAGGCACAACTTTAAGTCTGAAATAGAAGGGACAGAGAATTTAATGTGAAATATCATGCACGTATCTAATGGTCCTAATACAATTCATGTTAGGAATACATTTAAATGTTCCTTAGTGAGAGTATTGTAAACCTTTCAATTTTAATAATTCAAAATAGATTTCCATTAGAAGATGTATACAAAGAGGGAAAGTTAGAAGCCCAATAGTTCTTTTTCTTGGAATTTTAATTATTGATACATTTGCTTTAACTATTTATTTTTATTAGTGTGTGTGTGTATGGATGGACAGACAAGTAGATTCAACACAATGGAGTCCTTAACACAATAATCAGCTTAAAAATGTAACCTTTATCATATAATACATACTTTTATGCAGTCTTCAGCATACTTTTATTTTTAATGGTATACTTAGCTCTGGATGGAACATCAGATCAGTTTTCTGCTTGTAATATGGACATCCTAAATTATAATTAATATTGATAGAATATTTTTGCCCTTTTCTATTTCCTACATACCAAGTTAGCTAAATAACAATGTCAATAGTTTTTCAATTAATATTGCATAAAGCCCATTGTATTAAAACAATCCAATACAATGTAGTAAGATTTATAACAATATAATAAAAAGGAGAAAACAACAAACTTCCCAGCATCTGATCCAGGCTAATAATTAAATGCTATATTTTTTTTCTAGAGATCATTTCTGCTCATCAAGACACTTCAAGAAAGCATTGAGGTCTATAGAGAATCTATCTTAATCTGTGCTATAGAATCCGGATCCCATAAATGGCCTCACCAGGTTTTCTCTGGCAAATATACACTTTGCTTCTATAAGAGCATGCTTGAAAAAATAAAATTCTTTCTGATGTCACATTGATTTTTAGAGCACAGGGAGAATGAAAGAGTATTTCTAAGGCTACACTGATGTTCAAAAACATTTTCAAAGCCATGATGCTGCTGCCGCTGCTGCTGCTGCTTCTTTTTTTTTTTTTTTGCTGGAATTTAGTGGAATGAGATAATAAGCTTCTCAATGTTTTCAGGGTAACCTGCACAGCATAAAAGCATCAGATCCCATCCTTCTCTGCCTGGAGAAAATCTCAGATTTGTTAACCTCTGTACCCTTTGTTCAGGAGAAGGGTGCTGTTTTTTTTTTTTATAGTTTTCACTGTATGCCTGTTTATATTATACTTATGTTTTTTCAATCATTATTTATCAACAAGACAAACCATATTAGATCTGTGACCGTATGTGAGAGGATAGGCCTTTAATGCAATGACATTCATATAATAAGTGTAGCCCCTTATTCTAGCATTCTGAAACTAAACTGCCTTCAGTTATCCTTCTTTTCCTGTTGTATCTGGAAGATTACTTTGATGTGGCTGCTATTGGCAATATATGGCCTTTTGTAATCCAAAATATTTATATTTAATACTTTGTTCTTAAGTAGGTGTTACCCACAGCATTATTTTTTTCTGCAAAATTTCTTGGAACTTCAAATAAAATAGTCGTTGTTTTCTAATACACAATTTTGAAAATTCATTCTTCAGATTTCTACTGAGTTCTTTGTAATTGCAATATATGTTAAATTGCCAGAAAATTGATAAATGAATGTAAAGAAATTCTGTGGAGGATGGAAGTAGTCCTTGGTTTACAACCATTCATTTAGTGACCGTTTGAGGTTATAACAGCTCTGAAAAAAACTGACTTAAAATAGTCCTTACACTTATGACCCAAGCTGTATTCCCACGGTCACATGATAACAATTCAGCCATTTGGCAACCAGCATGTATTTACAAAGCCTGCAGCATCCCGGGGTCAGGTGATCGCTATTTGTGACCTTTGCAACCAACTTCCAACAATCAAAGTCAATGTGGGAATCCAGATTCACTTAATAACTGCATATCCCAGGAGGTTACACGAAGCTGGCTCCAGGGGATTATTAATGCTTCTTTGAGTGAGGGTTACTTCCTCGCCACCTTGAAGGAGGCGGTGGTGAGGCCCCTCCTCAAGAAGCCTTCCCTGGACCCGGCTGTATTAGCGAATTATCATCCAGTCTCCAACCTTTGCTTTGTGGCGAAGGTTGTTGAGCATGTGGTGGCGCGACAGCTTCCCCAGTACCTGGAGGAAACTGTCTATCTGGTTCCGTTCCAGTCAGGCTTCAGGCCTGGGTACAGCACGGAAACGGCATTGGTCGCGTTGATTGATGATCTCTGGAGGACTCGGGGCGGGTTGTTCCTCTGTCCTGGTCCTATTAGATCTCTCAGCGGCTTTTGATACCATCAACCATGGTATCATGCTGCGCCAATTAGAGGAGCTGGGGGTAGGGGGCACCATGCTGCATTGGTTCTCCTCCTTCCTCTCTCACCGGTCACAGTTCGTGTTGATGGGGGGACAGAGATCGACCTCGAGGCGCCTTGTGTGTGGGGTGCCGCAAAGGTCGGTTCTCTCGCCCCTTTTGTTCAACATTTATGTGAAGCCGCTGGGTGAGATCATTCGTGGTTTCGGGGTGAAGTGCCATCTGTACGCTGATGACACTCAGCTATACATCTCTACCCCGGACCACCCCAACGATTCCCTTGATGTGATGTCCCGGTGCCTGGAGGCCGTGCGGATCTGGATGGGGAGAAACAGGCTCAGGCTCAACCCGTCCAAGACTGAGTGGCTGTGGCTTCCGGCATCCCGATATAGTCAGTTGGCGCCATCGCTGATTATTGGGGGCAAGTCGTTGGCTCCCACAGAGAGGGCTTGCAACTTGGGCGTCCTCCTGGATGCACGACTGTCTTTAGAAGAGCATATGAAGGCTGTGGCCAGGGTGGCTTTTTATCAGGTTCGCCTGATCCGCCAGTTGCATCCCTTTCTGGATCGGGATGCCTTACGCACAGTCACTCAAGCTCTCGTCACATCCCACCTGGACTACTGTAATGCTCTCTACATGGGGCTCCCCTTGAGGAGCACCCGGAGGCTCCAGCTGGTCCAGAATGCGGCCGTGCGAGTGGTTATGGGGGCGACTCGGCGCTCCCATGTAACACCTCTCCTGCGCGAGCTGCACTGACTCCTGGTGGTCTTCCGGGTGCGCTTCAAGGTATTGGTTACCACCTTTAGAATGCTCCATGGCTTAGGACCCGGGTATTTACAAGACCGCCTTCTGCCACCGATAGCCTCCCACTGACCAGTATGCTCCCACAGAGAGGGGCTCCTCAGGGTGCCGTCGGTCAAGCAGTGTCAACTGGCGGCCCCCAGGGGGAGAGCCTTCTCTGTGGGGGCACCTACCCTCTGGAATGAGCTGCCCCCGGAGATACGGCGGATCCCGGATCTTCGCACCTTTTGCCGTTCCCTAAAGACATTTTTATTCCAGCAAGCCGGGCTGGCCTAACTCTTTTAAATTGTTTTAATTCTTAAATTGTTAATTATCGGTCTTAATATAGGGGTGTTTTAATTGTGGGCCAAATTAATTTAATTGGATTTTAATACTGTTTTTAAATTTTGTATTTCTTGTGTTTTATCTGTTGGCTGTTCACCGCCCCGAGTCCTTCAGGAGAAGGGCAGTATATAAATATAAACAAACAAATAAACAAACAAACAAATAAATATTAAACACCATGGCAAAAGTCATGAAATCAGCTGTGACTCACCTTGCTTATTCTGGTCACAATTGTGGTTGTAAGTTGAGGACTACCTGTACTTAAATTGAAAAAAAAAAGTGTAATTTTTTAAAAGTAATAAATTGTGCAAATTCTTTTTTTTTTAAATACTTTTTGCCAAACGTCCTCACACTCATTTACAATAGGTAACTTTTTACCTTGAATTTACCTGCTTCCTTACTTAAATACTTTTTGTTTATAGGCAAGATAAGAATTTTGTGAAAAGAAATGTACACTGGGAAAGCCAAACTTCTCCATGTGATGTTTTATTTTTCAATGTAAGATTCCTAAACCTCACTAAAAGGAGTACTAAGGAATCTTTTTCCCCTAAATGGGTAAAAGGGGAAGCAAACATACTTGGTTCTCAAGAACAGACCAAGAAGTAAGAAAGGGAATGAACCAGCTGTGCAAAAAATGAGACCTGTGAAGACATGAAAAAGTGCTGTGAACACTTGAGTGCAATGTAGTAGTCTATATATTTCTATTTATCTGGCCAACCAAACCAACGATGTCATCATTTTTCCCCATCCTTTTTCTTCCAGTCTTTTTCATGATTTTGTGTGTTTTAGAATATAACCTTGATGATAGGAAATGTTATTAAATTTTATTTATTTAAAGAATTTGTTAGACTGCCCCACCTAGAGTTTGTGACTCTGGACATAGCACATCAATAAAAGTGCAAACTAATAAAATACAGTCAGTGCATAGTTGAGGCTAGGTATAATAAATCTGGGAGCTTGTTGAATTGACAGTTGAGATAAACATACTTTAAATGAGTAAAATAAATAATGACCACGTGGTCTGCTTTTAACAAGGCAGCCTATCTGCATTTTTTAATTTTTACTAATTATTCAGACAACTGGATTAGTCTTCACTAAATTGATGCCAATTTATTTAGAGAAACTTTGAGTAGGAGATGGGAAAAATGTAAATACCTGCATAGAGAAACTTTAAGGAACTAATACATTAACTAGTAGTAGGAAGTAGGTTATAAGTAAAAGAGCAAAACTTTTCCAAGTTGCCTTCCAAGTGACTATCTTATAATACCACCTGGTGTTGAGGAGAGAAATAGCAGTACAATATTTTCCACTTTTGTAGTAGCTGATCACATAAGTTTGAGATGTTAAATACTCCTTTTCAGACGAGCTCTTTAGTGGCTAGCTTAAATTTCTTCAGGTAACTAACATTTACTGGAAATGTTCAGTCAAAGAATGGTATAATTCCTTCTGATAATTGATTCATGGAAATAGATGAATGTCTGCAATTAGCAGCGTCTAATCGATGTTGCTGCTTAGTGAAAGAAGAAAGGATTCCTGCCCATCCTTTATCTTCAGTAAAGGAGGTTGTACAAAAGTTAATACTCTACTGAGTTTAATTTATATAACAAATGGAATAGACCATTCTTCCTGAAAAAGATGTCTTTCAAATCTGTTCAGATATGTCTCTCATAACCCCCCAGCCAGCATAGCTCTTGACCACATAGGATGAATATGGTTGTAATCCACCCCCATTTGAAAATCTTTGACAGCCTTTGTAAAGTACATTTGTACTTCACTGAGAAAAAACACAAGTGGAGGGGGGGGAAGAACAGGTGCGGGAAATCCAGAGGCAGAACTCTAGCATTCTTCTTCATTGTTGGCTATAATGATTGAGATGAAAAAGAGTTATTTTTAGAATCATTGGGGGAGCATCAGACCAAGTAGTCTGGTCTACTAAATAGCCATGAAATCAATAATATTCTTGTCCATGTAGCAAGATATATATTAAAGATAAACCTATATTCTGAGATTCTGCAGAATTCATGGTAGGAAGTCTTAGATGACAAAAGGAATTTAGACATCACTGTCTTTAATGTAAATTTAGCTGATTTTGCCTGCTACATTGAATATCCTTAAGATGTTATTATCCTAATGCAAACGAAGAAAAAAATGTGCCTTTTAGCTGTGCTGAAATGCAAAGGCCTTGCCTAGTTCTCCTTTGCTGTAACTTCCTTCTTAGATGTCCTAATGTAGTATTATTTGGCAGGAGAAAATAAAGTTTGAGTATTGTTTTTAAATGGTTGAATTAGTATAGATTCTCAGTCATCCAGGTCATGGTTGAGGCAAAGGTGCTTTTTTCAGGAGGCAACTGGACTTCCTTGTTTTTTCTTTGAAGACGTTTCCTTTCTCATCCAAAAAGCTTCTTCAGTTCTGACAGGATAGTGGGGAATGGAAGGATTTATATTTCTTGCAGACAGCTGGTAATTTGCATCATTTTTTTTTTTAATTGATTTATATGCCGCCCTTCTCCGGACACTCAGGGCGGCTTACAATGTGCTAAGCAATAGCCTTCATCCTTTTGTATATTTATACAAAGTCAGCTTATTGCCCCCACAACTGGGTCCTCAATTTACCTACCTTAAAAAGGAAGCACTTGGAGGTTTATCTGTGTCCTCAGGGTTACCTGAGTAGTGTAGAAAGTACTGTTGCTTTATCTAAGCAGCAGCATTATTACTGACATCTTTCTTTATGCTGGCAGGAGTAGGAATTCCCAGGGGAAGGCTTACTACCACAAAGGCCTTATCAGGATCTTCAACTAGTTCTGGCCTCAGTTCAAAGGTGCCCATTAGAGGACCAGGACTTCAGAGAACCTCTAGCATCTCTTCAGTCAGCAGCACTCAGAGTGACCAAAGCACTTACAGCAATAATTGTAAGTCCATTTTGGAGATGATTTAACGAATAACTGAATAAAATCCATTGTGGTTCATTATTAACTGCTTTTTTTCCTCAGCAAAAGGTGGTCACTGGTAATTCCAAACGTTCAAACTCCTATGTTGCAACAGCATCCAATAGCTTTAGACCAGGGATGTCAAACTCAAGGCCCGGGGCCAGATCTGGCCTGCGGTGTGCTTAGATCTGACCCACAGGACTGCCCTGGAAACAGCGAAGGACCAGCCTGCGCTGCCTCTGCCAGTGAAAACAGAGCTTGGGAGGGCTGCCCACGTCTCTCCCAAGCTCCGTTTTCACTGGCAGAGGGTTGCATGAGGCCATTACAGACAAAAACGGAGCTCGGGAGCCCATTTTCACTGGCAGAGCACTTGGGCCACCACAGGTGCCTCCAACATGAGTGACGTTGAGTTGGTCATGCCCACCCTGGCCATTCCCAGTCTGGCCCCCTGAGGTCAAACACAACCCAGATGCGGCCATCAATGAAATTGATTTTGACAGCCCTGCTTTAGACAGTGTTTTGGCCCAAATAATGTAGATCAAATTTATCCTTCTCATTTTGTAGACTTCCTAAAGACTTCGCAAGCATTGATGAATGCTTAGAAATGCCTGGCTGATACACAGAAGGAATTAATGTTGCACAACTTTCTAATGAAAGTTATTATTGGTTTTTTTATTACTGCTTTGAAATGAGTAAATAAAGCAATGTACAGATTTGCCAATGGCAAGAGCGATATGTCATATTAAAGAAAATCAAACCTGCCATATAAGGAAGAGCGATCTTGGGCTAAAATGTATGAGCTAGGAAGGCAAGCAGTACTATAGCATCAGTAATGATGTCTTTTTGCTTCCCTTGCAGTTTTGAACCGCTATCCCTCCTCCCCCTCCCTTGTGCAATGCTTTTTAAAAGAACAGCTCTGCTATTTAAGTTTTGCAGCATGCTTTTCTCCTAACCACAGATTGGCCCTGAATTGACAGCCATATTGGCTGCCTTGCCTGCCCACTGATTGGTCTGTTTACTTCAGTGCCTGAATCACCTAAGGAGGTTGTAAACAGTCCGTGCAATTCTATCCTTGCTGCTAACAAAGGAAAGGGTTTTGCTTTTTAACAAAGAAATGTCATGGTTTCTAGTTCCAGTTTAAAGATCCAACAACGGATGACATTTTCTTAAATCTGATTTGCTAGTTGGATTAAGCTGCTCTTGTTTCCTGCCTTGAAGCTTACTATTCTCTCTACCTCCCACCCACCCCCGCCCACCCTCGATTGTAATTCACTAAGAGCAAGCGTGGGGAATACGCGAGGGTGAACATGGCTGCAGTCTTTCAGACGCTGAGCTTGCTTTGATCATTTTAAATGACTGTACCAGGAGGACATCGCAGTTGCACAGAAACCGACTTCTCTCCTCATATTTTCATCAATTCTACCCTCACACCACCGGCAGACTCAGGAAGCCACTACGATGTTACCTTACTGACCTTGCTAGTAGTGGGATCGTACAGCTTTTGTATCATTCCTTTGTTAGCCACATTTTCTGGCAGAAGAAGTAGGTGACCGTCCTTTTATATCTATATCCCTTTACTTCCATCTGTGGATAGAAAAAAGAGGCAGCATGTTTTGCTTTTGTAAATGAAGTGAATGTATCAAATGAAATGCTTTTCCATTCTGTCTGTCTTGAAAGAAATCATGATGGAGAAGAGAGGGAGGAATGTGTTTAATGTCTCATGAAATAATGCATGCTTGATGCATATTCTGCACTCTTAAGAAAATCTGAAAAATACATTAGCCAAATTCATTTCCAGCTGTTGACTTTTGTGTTCCTGATGATCTTATATACCTGATTTTTATAAGTATATGCTTCCCCCCCCCAAACCTCTGCTCTCACCCTCCCCCTTGTCAGCATGTGCATGGCTTTGCTCAATACACTTCGGAGTTAAATAAATTGTCTGCAAAAACCACCACAGAATTCCTTCCTGTCAAGGTTTAAGCATCTTCAGTAAGACAGTTATAAATTAAAACCTAATGTATAATTTTGCATGATTGCAGATGTGCTCTTTTTTAAAAAAAAAAAGGCAATCCCAGAGCAGCAGTTCTTCATTTAATATAGGCTCTGTGCTTTGTGTAATTTGTTTATAAAATGTGTGGGTCCTGTAATGTTTGTGAGCATGCTTTTATACTAGACTGTTATCTTTTTCTCCATAACCCCCAACATCAATCAATTGTTTTGGTTTATAACTACAGCATTTAAACTGAGGCTGTTTAACAGCTGCCATTGTCTTCTGAATGGTTCCTCAGAAGTGTAAGTCTAAAGAAAATCATAGTGGAACTGTCTGGAGCAAAGGGATGAAAAGAAAAAGAAAAAGAAAAGACCCCTCTGCCTTTTGCATATTTCAGAATGTTGAGTATTCAAAGTGTACTTTCCCCTTTCACAGGAATAGCCATGTAACATGAATTCTGAACATGGCAGTTGTGACTGAAATGATAAAATAATAATAAAAAACTTTAAATTATCTGCAATTATTTAAACTATTAAATAATAGCTTACAATATTTTTGTGATCTTGGGAGTTATAGTTCATGCAGCTAAGTGAACTTTTCAACAAACTATTCATTGTCCATTAAGCTTCTAAATAAATAAGTTTTTCCTTGTAATATTAGCAATAGAGGAAGCATTAGTCCTTCAGATTGTGACGGTATTTGTCAGAAACACTTGGCCAATTTCAGGAAAAGATGACACTTTTCATTCTAGCTAATAAGACAGGTATTGAATAGAAAAAATGAATATATTTACTTCATTACCTGAACATCGAGAAGAAAATAGCATCTTTCAGACAAATAAAAAAGATAGCAATCTGTGTTATTAATTGGATAGTATATTTCACATCATAATCCAAAATATTGTTCTTTTTGTTGTTGTTGAATCAGTCTTAACCCTGGCATGGATATGACAAGTCCATGCAGTTGACTTCTGTAACTAAGCTAATACTTAGACTAGAACAGGAGTCTCCAACCTTGGCAACTTTAAGACTTGTGGACTTCAACTCCTGGCTGAGGAATTCTGGGAGTTGAAGTCCACAATTCTTAAAGTTGCCAAGGTTGGAGACCCCTGGGTTAGAACATAACCATTAACCATTAGACCATGTTGACTCTGATATTAATGTGTGTGTGTGTGCATGCGTACCTTCGAATCAGTTTTTCTATATATATTTTTTGCTTTGACTCCTGACTGCCTGAACTAATCCCTACATTTTTCTTGGTAAGGTTTTTCAGAAGTGGTTTGTCATTGCCTCTTTCCTAGAGTGACTGGCTCAAGATCAGTAAGCTGGCTTTGTGCCTAAGGTGGACTAGAATTTACAGTCTTCTAGTTTCTAGTCTGAGGCCTTAACCACTACACCAAACTGTCACTATTGCTCTCAGTAACAAGCAACCACAACAGTATTGCTTTATTTGAAAGAGAATTTTTTTTCCTCACTGATTTAAGCAATACTGGATTTGATTTTTATCTTGCCTTGTTGCCCAATGCCCAATTAATCAGTTAATAGCAATTTTATCTGCTTTTATAAGATTCTAACTAATTCAAACAAAAAAATAAGCCCTGCCTTAACTTTTTCCCATAAAAGTAGAAGGATGGGAGAAAAAGCTCATCTGTCAAGGAATGTATTCTCTAATTTCTTCTGTGTGTCCCACCAATGGACATGAGTAAGTGAGAATATCTGTAAGAAGAGTCTCCTGCTGACTACAGTGGTTCACCAGTTAAGTGATTCAAAGATTCATATTGAGTTAGCCAAGCCCCAAACTCTTCTAGGTAAAAACCAAAACTGGAAAATAATTGGTACATGGCGCAGATTTAGAGCAAATATAACCCAGTTATAACATTCTTCTGCTTGGTACACCATCCTGCTTAATTTCAGCATGTTCACCCTCTTTCCTATTGCTGACCATCAGGATGATGAAGGGAATCAAGTGCTTCCATGGAGTTAGATAGCAGGGAACAGCAAAACTGTGCAATACCATATTGAGGGCACTTCAGATTGTGCTTTTAATGCTAGGGCTTTCTTCCTTGTGGGTTTAGTTTAATGTGGATTTCCAATGTGTCAATTTACTTTTTAAAAAGTATATACCTATTCAAAAGCCAATTGAGGATAAAACTTCATTTAATGCATAAAAAAAACGTATGATGTAAAGTCTGTTACTCTTTAAGGTCACTAAGCCTTTTTTTTAGTCGTTCTTATATACTGTATCATATCTTGTAGGGTACCTGCAGAAGTACTGTAGCTGTGTAATTGCTACAGAATATTTTTAATATTCTCAAAATGTGGTTATTAATCAACTTGCAGTTTATGGTTTTTTTGTTTGTTTTTTTTGCCCAATAGCTACAAGTGCTACTATTATCAAGAACGGAGAATGGACTCCCAAATCTGCATGTCAGAATGGTACTGCCGGATCCATCTCTCTAAAGCCAGTGCCCAGGCCACGACTCTTTTCACTGAAAAGTACACCGAAAGGTATTTGATCTCAGCACGGATATATGAGGCAGTGATTGGCTGATAGTAATTGCCGTTAGTGAGAAACATACTGGGAAGATGGCAAAAGATTGTTGATTCCTGTTGTTTTCATATCCACAAACCTGATTTAAAAAAGAGTTTCTATTAAAAAGCTGATATTGATTGAAAACCAACACTAAATAAATTGCAATAAAGTTTGCAATCACAGTGCTTATCTTTTTTTAAGTTGGAAGTAACACTTTAGAGCTATTAAATTGCTTTAGTAGACAGAAAGGCCTTATAATCCTTAAACCAAAAAGTGGATTTTAATGATTTTTCTTGTCCAGGCATTGGTTATCTTGATAACCTGAAAACAGTTTGAGATTAACTAATAAAACTCCCTGAAGATAACTTCCTATTTCAGGGGTCTCCAACATTGGCAACTTTAAGCTGGCTGGGGAATTCTGGGAGTTGAAGTCCGCCAGGCTTAAAGTTGCCAAGGTTGGAGACCCCTGTCTTATTTGGGAGGGTTTTTTTAAAAAAAAAATTATGTGAAATGCTTTGCCTTTTCTTTATCTCCTTGGTTAATCATCTGTTACAGATACTGTCACCATGGTCGCTAAGTAACTTGACTGCTTTATGTAGATTGAAAACTTGAAGAACAGACTCACTTAAATATAAATATGTTTAGCTACAAATTTATCAGTATAAAAAAGGAAACTTGGGCCTGTTTGGATGACAATTGGCTGTTATTTTGTCTACGTAGATTGAGCAGGAGAATAGAACTACAGAATCCACAATTTCTCCAGGTCTTGATGCAGAAATCAATGGTAAAAGGAAAGATCAGAAACTGCATCCAGTGTTTCTATTTAAAAAAGGAGCATTGGCTTGCTTTCTGTTAGAAGGCTGAAGTATCCTAAGAAGGATCTGCTGCTAATTTGGATCTTCACCCAACTTTCATTCTGCAGTCATAGGATTTGAAGAATACAGCTTGGATAACCATTTGGAAGATAACAGATTGGGGAAGTTTGTTCTCAGTGGATCCAGTGCATGATAGAATCATTCAGTGGGAATTATCCTATGTTCATCTTTCATCATTGATTTTGAAAGAGCAATTTTAGATATGTGGGATGAAAGAAGAGCAGAAACTGCAGAGAAGCTTCTGGGTTTTCCTTAGAAAGAATTGAAAAAGCCTTCATCAGTCTGGTGCCTTCCAGATGTGTTGGGTATAGAACCAATCACTCCCAGCTAGCATACCACTTTGAAAGCTGAATATGTAGCATGCTCTGCTAACTTTAAAAGGGAGCTGATGTTTGTCCATAGTTTTGAGATATACGTACTGTATTCTAACGTAATTGTTTTATGGTTTCTTTTTCTAAGGAGCAAAAGGTAAATTAGCCTTAGTGAACCAATGTGTTCCCAAGTCTGCTGGACCTATTTTTCCAGGGAAAAAAACAAATGATCTAAGAGGGAGTCAACGATTAGGTAAAATGATCATTTCATTCTTGTGTTGTATTGATATAATTAAGATTATCTGGAATGCCCTACCTGATTCAGTTGTTTCAGCTACAATTTTTCACAGTTTCAGTCACAAATTGACTTCTGTGGATCTTATTTCATACTTAAGTGGTCAGCAGAGGGGCCGTGCATAAATGCACCAACATGCCTATCGTCCCTGTCATTGTATTTTTATTCTCTTATTCTTGTTCTCGTTTTTGTTTGACAAATTCCAATAAACAAATAAAATAAATAAATAAAATAAAGATGAAAATCTATGTATTTTATTCCTCCTTTTCTGTCACTATTAATTGGTATGGCATTTGCTCAGTTTACAAGATCTAAGTTGGGCGAATGTGATTAAACTTGATTTTGAATATTTTATTGAATACAGAAAGATTTCTATCATTTTTTTTCGTGGTCTGGGCAAAATTCTCATTTACTGAATATATCAGTTGCAAAATCCATTAAGATGTTAGACTAGCATTGGAGAACCTGGAATGAAGTCCACCTTCAGCCATAGACACTTACTGAATAATTTAGAGTCAGTCCAATCTATTTCACAGACAGGTGGTTAGAGAAAAATGGAAGGTGAGAGAACTACATTTTATTTATTTTTAAGTATTAATTTATCAAATTTCTACACTGCCCAATTTACTAAGAGATTCTGGGCAGTTTACAAACAATATATATTCTACTATGTCCTTTCCTGAAGGAAAGACAAGTAGTAAATCTAGCAATTATACCAACTTGGGAACTCTGATCTCAGCTATAATTGCATATTCATTGCTGAAAGATCATGTGAAGATATTTAATTGAGAAGGTTCCACACATTCCTTGCCTCAAATGAAAGTAGGGAATAAATTAAATCTTACTGGCAGACTTCTTTTCCTAAGGGTTTTCCAGGAATCAATAATTAATGATAGGCTGTTACAATTAGATTAAATCTCCTATCTGGGGAATTCCTAATCCTTCCAGAAAAGTGTTCTCTATTCAGGCTACCCTTAGGAAAGACATATCTTTGGATCTTTTTGCCCAAAAATATAAATTGCAAAACACAGTAAACTTTGGATCTTGAAAATAAGAAGATGACAATGCAATCTTGCATGTAGGAAAGATTTTTATGGAAAATTTAATTTTAAACAAATAAAACCAAATCTCCAGATCACAGGATTTCAAACTTTTTCCGATGAGAGCCAGAGAGATTTCCATATCTCCCCCAAAGGTCTAATTAAGAGATAAAACTTGAATTATAAAAAATTGTCAGCCTTTTTCACCTTACTGTGTCTCTTGATAGAATTATAATTTCTCACAGAACACAGAATTGACAGAACCAACTTTGAAAAATCCGGATCAGAAAAAATATATTTTTTGTCCTCCCCAAAATTTCTTTCCACTTTTATTAAAACTATGAGACTGATTGGGAGAACAAAAGATTAATTGCATGTATGTACGACTTTAGTGATGGGTCATGAGCCACAACAGTCAATACATTCAGAAAGACGTGAAATGGAGTAGCAGGCTTTCAGTGGAAAAGCACCCAAATCCCTTCTGATTATCTTTTCACAAATATTCCAGAAGCGGTATCTGTCTTTTATTAAAAGCAGAACTTTTAATGTTGACTAAAACCACCTCCTTTTGATCTCTTACTGTTAATATTCAGGAGCTGGTACTGAGACAAATATATTGATTTCAAGATTAATAGCCAAACATATTTAAATGTTTTTGCAGGTAAAGTCTAATATGATCCATGGAAACCTCTTGTAATGTGGTCATTTTGTTGGTGAGTTACATGCCAAATTAGAATTTTATCTTTTCCAGGACCTTCAGCACAAAATGGATCCAGGCATTTATTGTCAGCATTCAGCTCTGGTGAGTAGTTTAATCTTTTCCTCCTCATTCACTCCTAAATGTTTTATGCCATCACAAAATATTCCAGCCCTGAAATGTATATATAGGTGTTTTGGAAATGTTACGTTTCTATAAGTACATAATGTAAGATGGTGAATGCTTTCTGGGTATAACAATTTCATGCTTAAATGCACATGTCTCACATTTAGAGTTTGTGTACATATGCTGATGAAGCTGCATATCCCTTTCCATTTCTTGATCAAATGTTTATGGATTACTTGGCCCACTTCGATCGGTCATAGATAAATTTGAATGTTTTTGTCTATATCAAGGGTGTCAAACTGGCGGCCTGTAGGCCAGATGTGTCACGCACAGGCCATGCCCAACCCAGCTCCGCGAATGGGAGAAATATCATGAAACATCACATGACAACAATGTGACGCCACAAGTTTGACACCTGTGGTCTATATAGATGTAATTCTGTAAACTAGAATTTAGCTGTAAATAAAATAAAAACTGGTGGTGGGATCCACTTTGAGGACAAAATAACTATCCAGTATCCTTCTTGTTCCCATCGATCTCATCAGCTTCATATATGATTAGTTCATGCTTACATTTAAAGCTACCATCATCATCACATTTAATTTTGTCCTGATATAATAAATATATTGTTGATTCTGTGGTTTTCTAATAAAGCAGTGTAATTAACAATTAAATAATAATCTAATGAGAATTAAACTCTTCCTTGGAAAGAAAACCCATTTGCTGTTTTAATATATTTTTCTCTCCCAGCTAAACTTATAAACAAGATAAGTAAAAAACACAATTCACTAGTATTTGAAGGGTGCATTTGTATGCAGAGGTTAAACCCATTATTTTATTTTTAAAACAAAATTAATAAAGCAGTGATAATAACAGTAATAACAGTAACAATGGCTATTTGCCCTCTGAGAAGTGCTTTAAGCTTGGCAAAAGTTCCGCATAACATTAATGCTCTTTATTAAAGCTCCCACATTTTTTTGAAGTTTCTGTGCAAGCCTAAAATAATGATATAGCTGTTTGAATGATTCTGTTCATTAATTCAAATCATTACTGCTTGCATTGAAGCACTTCTTCCAAATAATTTTATTATTTGGATATCCATTATAACAACTATTTGGTAAAGTAACTTTGGTATCGTATATACATGACAAAATTTCAGCGCCGAAAATTCATCCTCATAATTTGATTATATTGAGAAATATAACTTCAATTTCAGTTTCTTGAAGATTAGATCCAGTGAAATCAATGTTTTCAATTGGGAGAGGAATAAATAATGAGGCTAAAACTATGTCAAGCCAGTTTTGTCTAGTGGTTAAGGCACTAGGCTAGCAAATGGGAGACCATGAGTTCAAGTCTCACTTTAGCCATGAAAGCCAGCAGAGTAGCCTTGGGCCACCGGTTACTCAGCCCAACTCACCTCACAGAGTTGCTGTTGTGAGGAAAAGGAGGAGGAAGGTGTGTTGGATGTTTGCTGCCTTGAATTTTTTGTAAAAATAATAAAAATGGGATATATTTAAATTAATTAAATTAAATTAAATTAATTATAGAATTTTTTTTTATCTTTCTGAATTTCCCAGATATTCTTTTCTGCAGATTATCTGTGTTTCTTAGTTGCTTCAGTTCACCATAGCCCATTTCAGTGCCTCCCCTTGACAGTTTTAGAAGGATGATAGAGGAACACTCCAGCTCCCCCAAAAGTATGCCCAGGTCGAGCACAGATGTCAAATTGACTGGATACGTTGTCTTATGTTTTATTCTAATCAGACAAAATTAAGTCAGGGTTTATTTAAAAACTGACCAGATATCATTGATGTACATTATATAAACCCTTTACTGGTAGACAAGACCAGATTCCTTGAAAGGAATACTAATATATTTCTTTTTATGGAGAAACTGCTTCTTCTTAAGAAATTGAGGCTAAATGTGTCCTTATTAGGACAAGAATGAATGATGCGATTGAAGTCTTAATCGTGAATGTATTTGATTATGTTTATCCAGTCAATCGATCTTTTATTAAGGTCATGGACTAGAATTAAAAATTAAAACATTAAAATAAAGTAAATAAAACAAGAACTAATATTATATAACAGCTATTGGTAAGATGATCAGTGGGTAGCCAAAGTTTGCCTAATTTTACAGACAGCATAGCAGAATTTAGCTATAGGAGATTGTATCAAACTAATCCAACAATAACAGCTGAACATAAAAGATATCAGAATTTTCCGGCTAATTTACCCTGTGGGGAGTTATGAGTCCATGAATCCTTAGAGAGGGTACAATATAACAGGACATGGCCACTTGTCTACAGGGGCACATTTTCAACTCATAATGGGGCTTTTTGGGATTGGCCCTCCAGAACTGCTATGGGAAGACTGTTACATCAGACTAGAATTAGTGTCCTCCACAATTTAGAGACAGTTACGTAAGTATTTCACTGGTTTACGGAGGGTGGGGGCTGAGTGCTAAAGAAAATATTATTAGATATCCTGTTGTTTATTATCTGCATTTCTAGTTGTTTTCTGGAGGTAGAACATAACTCTTATTTGATTTGATGTTTTAAAGATATTTTAAATATTAATAGTAAAGCCAGCCATGGCCCAAATTTGCAACTATTGTATAATGCTTCATGCAAAAAACACAAGAAGGCAAACTACTCAAAACATAGAAGTGTGGGAAAGTGGCAGATATTAATTATGTTAATGTTTTATTGGCTATCTCAATTACTCAAATAAGGTACAAGCTTTCAAGTTCTCAGAATATTTCATTAGCCACGATTACAAACAAAATAAATGGAAATACGGAAAGGGGACAAAATCTATGTTAAAACCACAGAGTCTTCATTTTGTCACATACTTAACACAGAAAAGGAAAGGGGAGTGTTGTGATGGTTTCAGTTTGCGTTAATATCCTTGCTTACAGAAAAGGCTGCTTACTCTGAAATGTGTGTCTTGTGAGTTAAAATCAATCCGATGAATCTAGAATTTGTCCAGGCATTAAAAGAAAATAGTTGTGGACCTGGATGGTCCTAAATTGTTTTCCTTTTCTTTTAAATTGGGGACAAAAGAGACAATACTAGACACAAAGAGAATCTGTTCCTCCCACCTCCAACTAAGCTGTAAAGAAAAGTAGCAATAATTTCAATAAGTAATGGCAAACCAGAAAGAAAATAAAACTATTTGATCTAAAGTGGTATGAAGGAGAGAAATAATTCTAGTATTATGAAAATGGCATCCCATCTACCTTACTACCTAAAACATTTTCTTCTTGAACTTGGTGTGCTGAACACAGACATGGCAATTCATCAGCTTAGATTTCTTGCTGTGGTTGATTTCAATATTCATTATTATTATTATTATTATTATTATTTATTCAATTTATATACCGCCCTTCTCCTGGTGGACTCAGGGCGGTGCACAGCCAAAACTAAAATACATAACAATACAAAATTTAAAATTAATTAAAAAAATTATATACTTTGGCCCGAATTAAAACAGTGCGAATTAAAACCCATTAACAAATTAAAACTAAACAATTAATACCCATTAAAAACTAAAAAAGGGGGGCGGGGTTCACGCCAGCCCTGCTTGCTGGAAAAGAAGAGTTTTCAGGGCTCGGCGAAAGACCCGAAGATCCGATATCCTTCTTATCTCCGGGGGCAAATCGTTCCAGAGGGCGGGGGCTGCCACAGAGAAGGCCTTCCCCCTGGGGGTCGCCAGCCAACATTGCCTGGCCGACGGCACCCTGAGGAGTCCCTCTCTGTGGGAGCGTACTGGACGGTGGGAGGCTATCGGCGGCAGAAGGCGGTCCCGCAAGTACCCAGGTCCTATGCCATGGAGCGCTTTAAAGGTGGTAACCAACACCTTGAAGTGCACCCGGAAGACCACTGGAAGCCAATGCAGCTCACGCAGGAGAGGTGTCACATGGGAGCGACCCCTCGCTCCCATAATCCCCCGCGTGGCCGCATTCTGCACCAGTTGGAGCTTCCGGGTACTCCTCAAGGGGAGCCCCATGTAGAGAGCATTACAGTAGTCCAGGCGGGAAGTGACGAGTGCCTGAGTGACTGTGCGTAAGGAATCCCGATCCAGAAAGGGACGCAACTGGCGAATCAGGCGGACCTGATAAAAAGCCCCCCTGGCCACGGCCGTCATATGCTCTTCTAAAGACAGCTGTGCATCCAGGAGGACGCCCAAGTTGCGAGCCCTATCCGTGGGGGCCAATAACTCGCCCCCAATAGCCAGCGATGGTACCAGCTGGCTATATCGGGACGCCGGAAGCCACAGCCACTCGGTCTTGGAAGGGTTGAGTCGGAGTCTGTTACTCCCCATCCAGATCCGCACGGCCTCCAGGCACTGGTACATCACTTCAAGGGCATCGTTGGGATGGCCCGGGGTGGAGATGTACAGCTGAGTATCATCAGCGTATTGATGGAACTCCACCCCAAAGCCACGGATGATCTCACCCAGCGGCTTCACATAAATGTTGAACAGAAGGGGCGAGAGGACCGACCCCTGAGGCACCCCACAAACAAGGCGCCTCGGGGTCGACCTCTGCCCCACTGCCAACACCGACTGCGACCGGTCAGAGAGATAGGAGGAGAACCACTGCAAAACAGTGCCCCCCACTCCCAACCCCTCCAACCGGCGCAGCAGGATACCATGGTCGATGGTATCAAAAGCCGCTGAGAGATCTAACAGGACCAGGACAGAGGAACAACCCCTATCCCGAGCCCTCCAGAGATCATCCACCAACGCGACCAATGCCGTTTCCGTGCTGTGCCCAGGCCTGAAGCCGGACTGGAGCGGATCCAGATAGACAGCTTCATCCAGGTACCCAGGAAGCTGTTGCGCCACCACACTCTCAACAACCTTCGCCAAGAAGGGAAGGTTGGAGACCGGACGATAGTTAGCCAAAACAGCCGGATCCAGAGCAGGCTTCTTGAGGAGGGGCCACACCACCGCCTCTTTCAAGGCGGACGGCAAGACACCCTCGCTCAAGGAAGCGTTGATAATACCCTGGAGCCAGCCTCGCATAACCTCCCGGGAGGCCAGCACCAACCAGGAGGGACACGGGTCCAATAAACAGCCACCCCAGTATCCTGTCCATGTCCTCGGGAGCAACAGGGTCGAACTCCTCCCAGATGGCAGTCTCAAGACCGACACCCATCATCCCGTCTGTACCTACCCAGTCAGAGACCAAGCCTTCCCGAATCTGAGTGATTTTATCGTGCAGATACTGAACAAAATCCTCGGCACGACCCTGCAAGGGATCCTCCCGCGCTCCCAGATGAAGGAGGGAACGGGTCACCCTAAACAGGGCGGCCGGGCGATTATCTGCCGATGCGATAAGAGCGGAAAAATAGTTACATTTTGCCGCTTTTATCGCCACTAGGTAAGTCTTAATATGAGATCTTACCAGTGTTCGGTCGGATTCGGAGCGGCTAGATCTCCAACTGCTCTCTAGGCGTCTTTTCTGGCGCTTCATCCCCCTCAGCTCCTCGGAGAACCAAGGAGCCAGGTAGACTCGGCGACAGGTCAGAGGCCGCACAGGCACGACTCGGTCCAAAGCATCAGCGGCCGCCCTATCCCAGGCGGCCACCAGATCCTCAGCCGAGCCATGAGTCAGAGTCTCAGGAAATGGCCCAAGCTCCGTCTGGAACCTATCAGGATCCATCAGGCGCCTGGGGCGGAACCATCTGGTCTGTTCCGCCTCCCTGCGGCGGGGTGTGGCGGTTAGAAAGTCAAGCCTAAGAAGGGAATGATCCGACCATGACAAGGGCTTAATCACTATCTCCCCTATCTCGAGATCATTCTTCCACTGCCCAGAGACAAAAATCAGATCCAGAGTGTGTCCTCCTATGTGCGTGGGTCCACAAATTAATTGGGTCAGGTCCATGGCTGTCATGGAAGCCATGAACTCCCGAGCCGCCTCAGACGCTTCACCGACAGACGGCAGATTAAAGTCCCCCATGACCATAAGCCTGGGGGTCTCCACCGCCACCTCGGCAATCACGTTGAGGAGCTCGGGCAGGGCCACCGACACGTGGCAGGGAGCCAGGTACGTAATCAGCAAGCCCATCTGCCTCCATTGTCCCCACTTCACAAAGAGGGACTCACATCCGGCTATCTGAGGTACAGTGGCCTCCCTTGGGGCGAGACCTTCCTTTACTAGAACCGCCACCCCCCCACCCCTCCCCTGGGACCTCGGCTGATGGAATGCATAGAAACCTGGAGGGCACATCTCAACGAGGGGGACCCCCCCTCCTGGCCCAACCAGGTCTCCGTAATCCCTACCAGGTCCGCACCCCCCTCCTGAACCAGATCACAAATGAGGGGGGCTTTATTTACCACAGACCTGGCATTGCACAACATCAACCGAAGGCCCAGGGCCTGAGGCTCTGAACAACCCGGGATGCGAGACGAGCATTGAGGGCCGGAGCACGCAAACGCTCGCAGATAGCGAGTGCGTCCTCCCCTAACACGATATGGCCCCCTGCTCCCGCCATATCTGCCTCTCCCACCCACGATGTCGATGGCAACGCCCTCCCCAATATTGGAACTAGTTCCCTCCGCTCCCCCCAACCCCTGTGGGTTACCCCCCGAACCCACCCTAATCACCCACCCGGGTCCCCTTAAAATTTTCGCTAAAAATTTTGTTAAAAAACTTCTCAATCTATGTCCCTTAAAACCCTTAAAACCCTTAAAATCCTTGTGCTACCTCTCGGGGTTCCAAGACCCGTCCTTAAGGTAAGTTTTTTCAAGGCCCACTGGCCACACCCAAGAATGGGGGGAATTTCTCAAGGCGACCAAGTCCGCGGTTGTATAAGTTCGTATAGTCATACTCAAACATAGAGATGGGCATGTCCATGGTGGCAGGGGCTATCAAGATCTCAGGCCGGTAGTTCAAGATCTACAATCCAAAAATCCATCCTAGCAATAGGCAATAAAGTCTGCATTTCCAAAACGCCCTCTCACGGCAATAGGAAAAAAGACGATGGTAATCCTCACTGCCCTCTCACCGCAGCGAGGTTCCTAGGCCAGATGGACAATCATCCGGGTGGGATCCACAGGTCGTTGATGCTCTCCCACTGCAACACAACTTGATCACACAATAGGTCCACAGCCGCCCTCTCACGGCGGCGGGCAACCACACCCAGAGAACCGACCATTTTAGGGCTGGAAAGAAGGGGGGGAGCAGGGCTCTAGATGCCATCACCCATCCAAGTGGTTGCAGCAGAAGCAGTCCGGGGGTCAAGGCAGTAGGATGGAGCGTCCAGGCAAGGCCTTCAACCGCCTGCGCCCCCATGCTCGGCCCCACTCGCTTGGGCGGTACAGACATGCCTCCAAGACACCCTCCCTCCACAGGGGAGCCTGCGATTCCAGATTCATGCCTCCAGCAGCCCCAAAAACGCTGTGGTTCCATGGCGAGGGGGGGAGGGGGGGAAGAAGAGCCCCCCCAGCTGCAGGCAGATGGAGCCTGATCTCGATACGCAGCCTTCCTCATCTCCCATGGCTCGGCCTCTCCTCCACCAAGCCGCATCTGGGATGGGATGCTCCACCGCCGACCAGCCCTCCATGCCGCCGACAGCCCTCTACGCACACCGCCGACAACTCCTTCACCTTCGGCGGGTGCCAGCTGATTCCAGAGAGGCCGTCGTCGAACGAGTCAGGGGGGGGTCCACCCCACCGCGCCCCACCACCGCCATGCCGCAGCGCCACCCAGCTGACTCAGGCGAAAACCGCGGCCGTCCGGATCATGGGGAGGCAGCTCCGGCTCGCCCGGCGTCCCCTGGGGACCTAGGTAGGAAACAAGTGGACCTGTCGAGCCCCAACTGTTCCCCCTACCAGTCCATAATGGGGGACATAATCAGGGTCCCCTCCAAGCCTCCACATCTCACCAAGAAGCCCCATCCCCAACGGAGCTCAAAAAACCGCGGCAGCCATTTACTGAGATTCTTTCTTCATACATATACAATGTCTTCCTTGGTGCATGTTTTTGCTAATCTAAAAATGTTTTTCTTGCCTTTCTTCATGTCCAGTTCTTTGTATAAGTCGCAATAATATTCAGTTCTGATCTGAGCGATAGTTTTCTTTGTTGCTCTTCTTGCAGTGATGTAATTTTGCCAGTTTTCCTTGGTCTTATGTGTGTTCTTGTTGTCCACCTTTTTTTCAATGTTCCTACTGCTGGTCCCAAATTGATTTACAGTTTCATGTAGATTATGGCAACCAGGACCTATTATTTAATAAAATAAATAAAAGTTTAATAAAATAAAATAAATAAAATAAATTATGGGTTTTCTCAAAACACCTGCTTCAAAGATTTTCTCAGGCAGCACTTCTGCTAGAACTATATATGGTTACTCGTGGACACGAGTAAACCCAATCTGAGAAAGCCATTACAAACTAGGTGGTTTTCTCACTGCTTCAAGAAGCACTTTGATCCATTTGCACCAATATGCTTTTGAATGTGTTACATAATCCTACTAATTAATATATAGGTTCCAACATACAGCCCGATATAGGCAGTATTTTATATTCTCTTGAGTTGAACAAGGGGCTCTATGTAATTCTCATGTCATGAATAGGTTGCTGTTGCTTCAGCTTTTGGCTGGTGCCATTTAGATTGACCTAATTCTGCAGGAATGAAGAACTAATTAAAACAGCCCCATGTTGGCATGAATGTTTTCCTGAATGTGCTTAAAGAATTTCCCACCTCTTACATCATTAATCTTATTAAAGCCTTGCCAGATTTTAGATTATTTTTTAAATTCTCTGCTGATGTACTTGTTATATAGCAAGTAATCAGAAAAACAGCAGAAGTTGCACCTCTGATCAGTTGTTTTATGGGTTTGAGATAAGGATCAAATGGCTGGAGATATATATACAGTACTTCATACAGAGAATACCAGTGTTAAATGAAGCCTATGTTTGTGCATATCTTGAAATTAATTCAGTCCATTTTTTATATTTCGGGCATCTCCTTGTACTACTTCGCTGTTTTTTCATAACCAATTCAGCATTTTTGAACATCAGTTTACAACTTTCCCATCTGGAAAATTAGAATCAGTGAATCAAAAATTTGTGGGTCCTGCCTGGCATACAAAATTGGCTTAATGGGTTTTTTTCCCCTTCTGAAATGTACCTGACAATTTAAAGTGACAAGTTCCTAATTGATACAGCTTAAATAATTTATCCTACATTAAGATTACTGCTTACTTAATGATAGTAGCACTAAATTAAAACGAATATGCAAAAATAGCCTAGGCCTATAGGCAAAGAACTCTGCTTAGTATTTTTATAATCAAACAGAGAATATTGATACAGCCACAAACAACAAATCTGCTTGTGTTTGATCAAAAAGAACCAAAGGGTTGTTGTCTATTCTTGCTGGGTCAAATAGCTTTCAGGATAATGAACATAGAATTTGATTTACTAAAAACTGTTAATATAAGGAATGGTCTTAATCCATTTTATGGAACGTTAAATCTTCTTCTCTAGTGATCCTGAAAACTGAATGACATGATCTGTGATATTACTGGCTGATGTATTCAGCTTGGGAGACCACCCACTTCTTTCTTCTCCTCCCGCTTTCTGTTGCCACTGTACCACACATTTGATTAAACCTGAGCAGTGTGATGTAATTCAGAGCTGCTTCTAAATCACAGAGCAGTTTTATTCTCAGGGTGAGCTTTGTTTTAAAGCCTCTTGCTGGTAGGCAACGAAGCTGGCAGCAGGCTTTACATTGTGGATGTAGTATTTTCCTTCCTGGATTCCTTTAATTTTGCACCTGTTTGTGAAATCTCAGTGGAGAAACGAAGAGAGGTTTGTTTATCTGGCCAGCTACTCCATGCCTTCAAAGCTGAGTTACAAAAATAATATATGACAGTATATGGAGAATGTTTCCTGGCTGTTTTTCTTCCAATTCCTCTAAAGACATGTTATGGTCCCCAAAATTCTCCTTATCCAACATGCATGTTCGACTAACTGCAAAAGGATTACTCCGAAATCTTCGGCTTCCCTCTGGATATAGGAGAAGCACAGTTATTATTCATGCAGGTTAGTATATTTTCCTGTATGCCTGGGGGACATCTTGTTGACTTCTGTGGCTGTTAATAGCAACTATGAATTGTTCAGTGTGCATTTCTTTCTCACAATATTCGTCCTTAGAAAATCCAGCAATCCATTTTTCAGTAGCTGGATGTAATGTGTGTGTCTGTGCAAATGTGGTTTCCTGTAGTGGTTGTGTGTTAAGCATGACACATGTGTAATCTGTTTAGAAATGTTAAAAAATGATTTTAAGGTGAATTTTTGTACATCAATAACATGCAGTGTTTCCTATGGTCCCTTAACAGATGTCTATAGGTGTTAAGAGTTTTGAATTTCAATTCTATATCTTTCTCAATCTCTTTAGCATGATGGTACATGGAATTCTGAAAGTCTGTGCATAAATTTGGAGAAGAAATTATTCTATATTAGGAATCTCAATTCTAGGGCACGTTATTATGCAGTACAAATTTTGCAGTTGCAATTAATGAGAATGGACTTTATTCTTCTAAAATGGACATATTCATTTTGTTCAACACTTTTCTTCATTTGATTAGTGATTAGAAAGAAAAAGGGAATTTTGGCATACAGGTTTTAAAATAGTCTACAGCGAATTATATAAATTATTCAAAGCCTTCTATTATTATTTTATCCATGTCTATTCTCAAGCATGAAATTCTGGCTCTGCTTCTCATTTCTGTCCCCACATTCTGTGGGCAATTCCTTTTCAGCTTGGCTGTGGCACCTAGTATAGTAATCTCTTCTAACACCAGAGTGTTTTGAGTATTTTTCATATTCAGGTTAGCACAGCAGTGCCCATGGCTGTTCTAATCTTTTCTCTGTGTTTATGGACATGCAGAAAAGAACTATTTGTATTCCCCTTCAGTAGCTTAGCACAATAGCCAGTCTAAATACACAATAAAGCTTAATTGTTATAGTTTTGACTGTTTCCTAGAAAATAAATTGTCTAATCAATCACGGACTGCATGTGAAACACCAAATTTTGTTGTTTAGGTAGCTTTGTACACTTTCTGCTTAATAGTCTCTCAATAGTAAGTGCTGGAAAGATTAGAAAACCGAAAAAAACAGAATACAGATGTAAAAATGTATACTGTATGCAATTTGCAATGATCTCAGTAGCTTGATTTAAATAACTGCATTTGTCAAGGCTGCTATGTGTATAATCATATGGACATTGACTATCGTTTGTTCTTTTCTGATATGACTTGAATATCTTTCTGAATCCAAAGTGAATTTTCAAAATGTGCTTGCAACATTTTTTAACACAATAGGCGTATCTACGGTCCCTAGAAATGAAGCTACAGAGAATAGCATGTTGTAATGACTGTGAATACGTATGTCTTTAATATGCAGGCGAAACAGAGTTTAACATGGTATGGAGAGTTTACAAAACATAGAAACAGATTATTCACCCCATTGGCCTTATTACTGTTTGTTAAATAGGTAAATGCAAGTATTCTGTTTGCCTTCCTTGCAAGTAAAATACTTGGCTGGTAAGAGCTGTTGCCCAAGGAGTTGGCACCTAGTAAACCTAGATTCATTAATGGATTTATGAAGAGAGGGAGAGGGAGGGAGGGAGGGAGGGAGGGAGGGAGGGAGAGAGAGAGAGAGAGAGAGAGAGAGAGAGAGAGAGAGAGAGAGAGAGAGAGGGAATCTGAGCATAACCATCCTTGTCTAAATATTTGTTACTGGCTTGTATGAAAATAAGTCCATGCTCTGGCACTGATTCCATTATGGTATAAATATTCCTGAAGCTGCATTATGAGTTTGGTTGTAAGATGCTGAATTACAGTTTACAGTCATGTTTAATATAGAGATGTTGCCCATTGAAATGAATCAGAGATGGTTATAAGTCATTGAAACGTAATTGGTCAATAATGTGTACCTTTACTTTTTCTTCCTAAATAGTGCTTTTGAAGAGCTATTCCCTCCAGCATGAGAGAGGAAAGAATGTGGTAATAGTAATCTGTGCTATCTAGTTATTTAAAGGCATCATTGATGCTATTGACAGTGGTGCTACCTAACTGAACAGGAAACAATTATAGAATAGAAGTAGCAAGTATGAAATTTCTAATTGAGGTTAAACATGTTCTATCAGCTGGGCTTCTGAGAAAATATAATCAGGTTGGAAATTTAAAAAAGGCTTTGTGCAATGTTTTTAAGACTTGTCACCTTTAAGATGTGTGGACTTAAAATCCCACAATTCACCAACTCCTAGGGAAACCTGAGAGTTGAAATCCACACATCTTAAAAGTTGCCATGTTTGAAAAACACTGATTTAGTCAAATTTGATATTGCTATGGAGTGTTGCATAAAATTATTACTTTCAATCAAAATTATTACAGCTTACTCGACTTACGAACACAATTGAGCAAAAAATTTCCATTGATAAACAAGATGTGGTTAAATGAATGTCGCCCCATTTTGCAACCTTTCTTGCTACAGTTCTTAAGTGAATCATTGCAGTTGTTAAGTTAGTAATAGGGTTGTTAATTGAACTTGGCTTCTCCATTGACTTTACTTGTCAGAAGGTTACAAAAGGAGACCATGAGACACTGCAGCTGTCATAAATATGAACCAATTGCCAAGCATCCAAATTTTGATTGTGTGACCATGGGAATGCTGCAACAGTCTTAAGTGTGAAAAATGGTCATAATTTACATTTTTCAGTGTTATAACTTTGAATAGTCACTAAAGAAATGGTTGTAAGTTGAGGACTATCTGTACCAGTTTGCCTGTCAGCTCCTGATATCATTCTTTGATGCCAAAATACAACTACTTTAGTTTACTATACAGTGGAGGTCTTTCAAGTATTTAGGTAGCTAATTTCACTTCATGTTTGCTGTTCTAAATCTAGAGTAGGTCTGTGGTTTGTACTCAAGCTTATTTAGGGTACCAGGCTAATTAAACATAGAACTAGAGAAGTTCTAAAATGTAACTATAATTGCTTTAAAGCTGTGTATTTGTATGAAGTCTTCATTAGAAAATAATTGATGAGATCTATTTTTTATTAAGATATATTTTTATGATTTTTGAGCTAGTTTCTATTCTGATTTTTAGATGAATAAATATTAATATCCCCAGTTTTACAAACTGGTTAGGGATGAACATAGGTAAAGGTAAAGTTCCCCTTGCACATACGTGCTAGTCGTTCCCGACTCTAGGGGGCAGTGCTCATTTCTGTTTCAAAGCTGAAGAGCCAGCACTGTCCGAAGATGTCTCCATGGTCATGTAGCTGGCATGACTAAACACCAAAGGTGCATGGAACTCTCTTACCTTCCCACCAAAGGTGATCCCTATTTTTCTACTTGCATTTTTTACGTGCTTTCGAACTGCTAGGTTGGCAGAAGCTGGGACAAGTAACAGGAGCTCACCCCCATTACGCGGCACTAGGGATTCGAACCGCTGAACTTCTGACTTGTCGATCAACAAGCTCAGTGTCATAACCATTGAGCCACCACGTCCCTCAGAGATAAACATGGTTCAGTTTTTGGACTTTTCATCACACAATGACAATACACTCATACTTAAAGACTGGCTAGGGATGAACATAGCCAGTTTTTAAGTGTGAGTGTATTGTCATTGTGTGATGGATAGTCCAAAAACTGAAACATGTCCTTTAGCTTGAAATTGGTTTTTTCACCATTTCTAGATGTATTTCAGCACTATTCTGATGTTACCAGAAATGTTGCGAACTCTCAGTGGGACCATCTAGCTGTGAGCAAGTTGACTGTGAAATAATCCTCTTTCTAAGTCAGAACACTTTAAGATCAGAACAGCTGGTTTTAATTCAAAACAGTTTCGGTTTGAAATATTCGCAGTTTGATGAAACTGACATGCCAGTTGCAAGGTTGAACTGAATAATCACAACTAGGGCAGTTTATTTTTATGGAAACATTTGGTCACAGTTGCTGATCCAAGGTGAAAACCTCCTACTCAGTTAGAAATAACATGCCTTTAAATAACTTGACACAGCTCCAGGATACGGATTTGCTTACCTTCTATATTTAATACGAGTATGTTTTGTACCCTCCTTCTGAGTTTGATCTCAAGAGTCAATATAGTATATTGATTTGGTTGTTGGAGTCAAGTTGAAGTTCAGTCACAGTCCCGGAAATTCACTAGGTGATGTTGGGTCAATTACCTCAAGATTTATTGTTCTGAAGGTAAAGTGAAGGGAAGTCTTTCTGTAAGACTGTTTTTAAGCACCTGAAGGAAAAGTGGACAATCAGTATAATCAACAAACAACTGTCAATTGTTATATAAGTGATATAAGGCTGGATTAAAACCATAGAGAGTCCTGAAGTAACAAACAATAATTGGGCCCCATTTCAGCATCCCACTCACCCATCTTTCTTTGTGTTAATTTCTATCCTCTCTGCATAAACAAAATAAATTTATGAAGACAGTAAACAGAAAAATATTCTTTTAGTCAATGTACAGGTAGTCTTCAATTTATGACCCCAGTTGAGCCCAAAATTTCTGTTACTATGTGAGACAATTGTTAGTGAGTTTTTATAATCTTTTTTGTCACAGTTGTTAAGTGAATCACTGTAGTTGTTAAGTTAGTAACACAGTTGTTACATGAATCTGGCTTCCCCATTGTCTTTGCTTGTCAGAAGGTCACAAAAGGTGATCACATGACCTCAGGACACTGCAAGTGTCATAAATATGAAGTTGCTAAGCATACAAATTTTTATCACATGATCACGGGGATGCTGCGATGGTTGTAAGTGTGAAAAAATGGTCATAAGTCATTTTTTCAGTGCTATTGTAATTTTGAATGATTTTTGAACAAAAGCTTATAAGTCGAGGACTACCTATATTGTATTTTTTTTAAAAAAAAACTTGTCAAGTTGGAGATTGCATTTGCAATTTTCCCCAAAGGAAGGCAGAATGAAATTCAGATGGAGAGAATCAAGACCAGCTCAGGTTCTGCTTCTCATCCGTTCAGGCTAAATAAGTGTTCTTTCTTTGCTGATGGTGCACCTGCCTATTTACAAAGTCCCATCAAGCTCTTAATCTTCTGTACTTCAGTCAGGAAGGTCAACCTCTGTGGCACAAAGAATTTTGTTTTTAACGTTTATGATTTTAATAGTCTTTATGTTGTTTTAATTCTTGACTGGGAATTGCTCAGAGTTTAGATGGACAGCTATACAAATGTTTTAAATAAATAAAATAAAAGCTGCTTTGGGCCTGAGATAACTGTGGAGAGTGCTCTGTAGCAGTAGCCATCTTGTAGGTAAGGCTGACAATGTAGCTTCTTTCTCATCATTAAGCGGTTTGCAGCTATCCACACCTTTCATGGTGCAGTTCTATCAATTTAACAGTATTAATTCAGTACATGTCTTCATTAAGTATAGGGTTGCAATCTAAACCCTGTCCAATATCCTTTTAAAGCCTTGCTTCTGGCATGTCACCTGAGATGTTTTAGTGTTATGGTTGAAAGCTATTCTGAGTTTAGAAGATTGGCGCTTACAGAGAGCCCCAAACATTTGCAGCTATATTTTCATTTTGACAGATTAGCCAACTTGAGGGAAAGGGGCAAGCCTGTCAAATGAATCACCCTTCAATTTAATACCAAATTTCCTTCTTTGACATTTGTTTGTTAGTGCTTAATATCTGTAACACCTACTTACCCCCATGTAAGTTGCTGGACGTTTTAAGCAGGGATGAAATCCAGCAGGTTCTGACAGGTTTGGAGAACCGGTAGCGGAAATTTTGAGTAGTTCAGAGAACCG